>NC_088218.1:11656001-11826001 GCF_036934945.1 Oncorhynchus masou masou | reverse complement strand
CACGTTCATAGGAGAATTGGGCCTAGTAGCTACCACACCACAGTAGTAGACTAGTAGCTACCACACCACAGTAGTAGACTAGTAGCTACCACACCACAGTAGTAGACTAGTAGCTACCACACCACAGCAGTAGACTAGTAGCTACCACACCACAGCAGTAGACTAGTAGCTACCACACCACAGTAGTAGACTAGTAGCTACCACACCACAGTAGTAGACTAGTAGCTACCACACCACAGTAGTAGACTAGTAGCTACCACACCACAGTAGTAGACTAGTAGCTACCACACCACAGCAGTAGACTAGTAGCTACCACACCACAGTAGTAGACTAGTAGCTACCACACCACAGTAGTAGACTAGTAGCTACCACACCACAGTAGTAGACTAGTAGCTACCACACCACAGTAGTAGACTAGTAGCTACCACACCACAGTAGTAGACTAGTAGCTACCACACCACAGTAGTAGACTAGTAGCTACCACACCACAGTAGTAGACTAGTAGCTACCACACCACAGTAGTAGACTAGTAGCTACCACACCACAGTAGTAGACTAGTAGCTACCACACCACAGTAGTAGACTCGTAGCTACCACACCACAGCAGTAGACTAGTAGCTACCACACCACAGTAGTAGACTAGTAGCTACCACACCACAGTAGTAGACTAGTAGCTACCACACCACAGTAGTAGACTAGTAGCTACCACACCACAGTAGTAGACTAGTAGCTACCACACCACAGTAGTAGACTAGTAGCTACCACACCACAGTAGTAGACTAGTAGCTACCACACCACAGTAGTAGACTAGTAGCTACCACACCACAGTAGTAGACTAGTAGCTACCACACCACAGCAGTAGACTAGTAGCTACCACACCACAGTAGTAGACTAGTAGCTACCACACCACAGTAGTAGACTAGTAGCTACCACACCACAGTTGTAGACTAGTAGCTACCACACCACAGTAGTAGACTAGTAGCTACCACACCACAGCAGTAGACTAGTAGCTACCACACCACAGTAGTAGACTAGTAGCTACCACACCACAACAGTAGACTAGTAGCTACCACACCACAGTAGTAGACTAGTAGCTACCACACCACAGTAGTAGACTAGTGGCTACCGCACCACAGCAGTCGACTAGTGGCTACCACACCACAGTAGTAGACTAGTAGCTACCACACCACAGTAGTAGACTAGTAGCTACCACACCACAGTAGTAGACTAGTAGCTACCACACCACAGTAGTAGACTAGTTGCTACCGCACCACAGTAGTAGACTAGTAGCTACCGCACCACAGTAGTAGACTAGTAGCTACCACACCACAGTAGTAGACTAGTAGCTACCACACCACAGTAGTAGACTAGTAGCTACCACACCACAGTAGTAGACTAGTAGCTACCACACCACAGTAGTAGACTAGTAGCTACCACACCACAGTAGTAGACTAGTAGCTACCACACCACACCAGTAGACTAGTAGCTACCACACCACAGCAGTAGACTAGTAGCTACCACACCACAGCAGTAGACTAGTAGCTACCACACCACAGTAGTAGACTAGTAGCTACCACACCATAGTAGTAGACTAGTAGCTACCACACCATAGTAGTAGACTAGTAGCTACCACACCAGTAGACTAGTAGCTACCACACCACACCAGTAGACTAGTAGCTACCACACCACAGCAGTAGACTAGTAGCTACCACACCACAGCAGTAGACTAGTAGCTACCACACCACAGTAGTAGACTAGTAGCTACCACACCACAGTAGTAGACTAGTAGCTACAACACCACAGTAGTAGACTAGTAGCTACCACACAACAGTAGTAGACTAGTAGCTACCACACCACAGTAGTAGACTAGTAGCTACCACACCACACCAGTAGACTAGTAGCTACCACACCACAGCAGTAGACTAGTAGCTACCACACCACAGTAGTAGACTAGTAGCTACCACACCACAGTAGTAGACTAGTAGCTACCACACCACAGTAGTAGACTAGTAGCTACCACACCACAGTAGTAGACTAGTAGCTACCACACCACAGTAGTAGACTAGTAGCTACCACACCATAGTAGTAGACTAGTAGCTACCACACCACACCAGTAGACTAGTAGCTACCACACCACACCAGTAGACTAGTAGCTACCACACCACACCAGTAGACTAGTAGCTACCACACCACAACAGTAGACTAGTAGCTACCACACCACAGTAGTAGACTAGTAGCTACCACACCACAGTAGTAGACTAGTAGCTACCACACCACAGTAGTAGACTAGTAGCTACCACACCACAGTAGTAGACTAGTAGCTACCACACCACACCAGTAGACTAGTAGCTACCACACCACAGCAGTAGACTAGTAGCTACCACACCACAGTAGTAGACTAGTAGCTACCACACCACAGTGGTAGACTAGTAGCTACCACACCACAGTAGTAGACTAGTAGCTACCACACCACAGTAGTAGACTAGTAGCTACCACACCACAGTAGTAGACTAGTAGCTACCACACCACAGCAGTAGACTAGTAGCTACCACACCACAGTAGTAGACTAGTAGCTACCACACCACAGTAGTAGACTAGTAGCTACCACACCACAGCAGTAGACTAGTAGCTACCACACCACACCAGTAGACTAGTAGCTCCCACACCACAGCAGTCGACTAGTAGCTACCACACCACAGTAGTAGACTAGTAGCTACCACACCACAGTAGTAGACTAGTAGCTACCACACCACAGCAGTAGACTAGTAGCTACCACACCACAGTAGTAGACTAGTAGCTACCACACCACAGCAGTCGACTAGTAGCTACCACACCACAGTAGTAGACTAGTAGCTACCTCACCACAGTAGTAGACTAGTAGCTACCACACCACAGTAGTAGACTAGTTGCTACCGCACCACAGCAGTCGACTAGTGGCTACCACACCATAGTAGTAGACTAGTAGCTATCACACCACAGTAGTAGACTAGTGGCTACCACACCACAGCAGTAGACTAGTATCTAGACTGGTGGTGGCCGCGCAGCGGTGTTAGACATCCATAAAGCAGCTCTTGAGCAATGAGGCGAAGGACACGTTTGCTTTCAGCGCTGAAGTTGTTGTTGTTGAAGTAGTGTGTTTGAGTGGAGAGGGACTGTAGGGTCTATGTTTGAGCACTGTTGGTGAGCTGTTTTTTGGAGAAGAGACCATTTGAGAAGAGTGGGGGCTGCTGGTTGTTTGATCACTGTGTACTGTGTTATGGTCTATTTTATTGTCCACCAGGCATGCTAACCGCAATGCCAGCTCTCGCTGTTTAGCGCATAAGTTGCCACGGCACTGGCAGTAGCAGGAGTTGGACTCATTTGTTGCCACGGCAGCCACACGACCACGCTGTATCTAAAGATACATACACTTTCTCTGTGTATGTGTGTGCTCAGCTCACAGCACCGCGGTGGGGAGCTGTGAATGAATTCTATGAATACGGGTCGGGAGGGAGGGCACGTCAAAGCTGCGCTACGCTAGCTGAATGCTAATGTCTGTTTCTGCTCTCTGTGGAGTGCTGCTGCTAGTCTCCATCTTTCTCACTCTTTCTCTGGACCTCTCTCTCTGTCCACGCTTCGCTACCCTGGTTCCTTCTATTTGTCTGGGGTTGTGTGTGTGGTTTGATGCTAGCCACACTGGGCTGACTGGAAGGGCGTGTGTGGTTTGATGCTAGCCACACTGGGCTGACTGGAAGGGCGTGTGTGGTTTGATGCTAGCCACACTGGGCTGACTGGAATGGCGTGTGTGGTTTGATGCTAGCCACACTGGGCTGACTGGAAGGGCGTGTGTGGTTTAATGCTAGCCACACTGGGCTGACTGGAAGGGCGTGTGTGGTTTGATGCTAGCCACACTGGGCTGACTGGAATGGCGTGTGTGGTTTGATGCTAGCCACACTGGGCTGACTGGAAGGGCGTGTGTGGTTTGATGCTAGCCACACTGGGCTGACTGGAATGGCGTGTGTGGTTTCATGCTAGCCACACTGGGCTGACTGGAATGGCGTGTGTGGTTTGATGCTAGCCACACTGGGCTGACTGGAATGGCGTGTGTGGTTTGATGCTAGCCACACTGGGCTGACTGGAAGGGCGTGTGTGGTTTGATGCTAGCCACACTGGGCTGACTGGAAGGGTGTGTGTGGTTTGATGCTAGCCACACTGGGCTGACTGGAATGGCGTGTGTGGTTTGATGCTAGCCACACTGGGCTGACTGGAATGGCGTGTGTGGTTTGATGCTAGCCACACTGGGCTGACTGGAAGGGCGTGTGTGGTTTGATGCTAGCCACACTGGGCTGACTGGAATGGCGTGTGTGGTTTGATGCTAGCCACACTGGGCTGACTGGAAGGGCGTGTGTGGTTTGATGCTAGCCACACTGGGCTGACTGGAATGGCGCGTGTGGTTTGATGCTAGCCACACTGGGCTGACTGGAAGGGCGTGTGTGGTTTGATGCTAGCCACACTGGGCTGACTGGAATGGCGTGTGTGGTTTGATGCTAGCCACACTGGGCTGACTGGAATGGCGTGTGTGGTTTGATGCTAGCCACACTGGGCTGACTGGAATGGCGTGTGTGGTTTGATGCTAGCCACACTGGGCTGACTGGAATGGCGTGTGTGGTTTGATTTGGGCTGACTGGAATGGCGTGTGTGGTTTGATGCTGCTAGCCACACTGGGCTGACTGGAAGGGCGTGTGTGGTTTGATGCTAGCCACACTGGGCTGACTGGAATGGCGTGTGTGGTTTGATGCTAGCCACACTGGGCTGACTGGAAGGGCGTGTGTGGTTTGATGCTAGCCACACTGGGCTGACTGGAAGGGCGTGTGTGGTTTGATGCTAGCCACACTGGGCTGACTGGAATGGCGTGTGTGGTTTGATGCTAGCCACACTGGGCTGACTGGAATGGCGTGTGTGGTTTGATGCTAGCCACACTGGGCTGACTGGAAGGGCGTGTGTGGTTTGATGCTAGCCACACTGGGCTGACTGGAATGGCGTGTGTGGTTTGATGCTAGCCACACTGGGCTGACTGGAAGGGCGTGTGTGGTTTGATGCTAGCCACACTGGGCTGACTGGAATGGCGTGTGTGGTTTGATGCTAGCCACACTGGGCTGACTGGAATGGCGTGTGTGGTTTGATGCTAGCCACACTGGGCTGACTGGAATGGCGTGTGTGGTTTGATGCTAGCCACACTGGGCTGACTGGAAGGGCGTGTGTGGTTTGATGCTAGCCACACTGGGCTGACTGGAATGGCGTGTGTGGTTTGATGCTAGCCACACTGGGCTGACTGGAAGGGCGTGTGTGGTTTGATGCTAGCCACACTGGGCTGACTGGAAGGGCGTGTGTGGTTTGATGCTAGCCACACTGGGCTGACTGGAAGGGCGTGTGTGGTTTGATGCTAGCCACACTGGGCTGACTGGAAGGGCGTGTGTGGTTTGATGCTAGCCACACTGGGCTGACTGGAAGGGCGTGTGTGGTTTGATGCTAGCCACACTGGGCTGACTGGAAGGGCGTGTGTGGTTTGATGCTAGCCACACTGGGCTGACTGGAATGGCGTGTGTGGTTTGATGCTAGCCACACTGGGCTGACTGGAAGGGCGTGTGTGGTTTGATGCTAGCCACACTGGGCTGACTGGAAGGGCGTGTGTGGTTTGATGCTAGCCACACTGGGCTGACTGGAAGGGCTGGAAGGGCGTGTGTGGTTTGATGCTAGCCACACTGGGCTGACTGGAAGGGCGTGTGTGGTTTGATGCTAGCCACACTGGGCTGACTGGAATGGCGTGTGTGGTTTGATGCTAGCCACACTGGGCTGACTGGAATGGTGTGTGTGGTTTGATGCTAGCCACACTGGGCTGACTGGAATGGAGTGTGTGGTTTGATGCTAGCCACACTGGGCTGACTGGAATGGTGTGTGTGGTTTGATGCTAGCCACACTGGGCTGACTGGAAGGGCGTGTGTGGTTTGATGCTAGCCACACTGGGCTGACTGGAATGGCGTGTGTGGTTTGTTAACGACGCCCGCCGTGCAGCGCTGTCTGACACGGGTAAATGAGCACATAGACAGAAGAGAGACTGCTGTCGACTTGATGCTTATTGGCTTTATTCTGCTGTTCTCATTCTGACTGGATTCTATCATTAACAATATACTACAGGACTACATATTTCCGTTATCGAGAACTTTTCAGGTATATACATTCATATGCTATGCTTTTGTAACAACCCTGGGTCTATAAACGCTGAAATCGCGCCCCGGACCTCCGGCTAGAAGGTGGAGGGTTCGAGACCTGCTCCCTGCTGTTTGTTACATTTGTGTCAGAAGTGATCGGACCTTGCATCCACGACAGTGCGTGTGCTTGGCCGGTGAGCACGTTCCTGTAAGACGTAGAGTAGCTAGCTAGCGCGAGAACGCACTCTTTGAAAGGAGGGAGTAGTGTAACCACCATTGGTTTATAAGCGCGGAAATCGACCCTGCCGCACGAGCATGCTTTTGCGGCACAGTCTATAACACGCTGGACTTCGGGCTCGAAGGTCGAGGGTACGAGACCTGCTCCCTGCCTGTTTCATTACACTATGTTGTTGTCTTAGGTCTCTCTTTATGTAGTGGTGTCTCGTCGTGATGTGTGTTTTGTCCTATATTTACATTTTTAATCCCTACCCCCGTCCCCGCAGTTGTCCTTTAGCCTTTTGGTAGGCCGTCATTGTAAATAAGAATTTGTTCTTAGCTGACTTGCCTAGTTCAATAAAGGTTATATTAATAAAACAAATATTCTCATTGTGTTAGCCATAGTCACCTTGCTTTGGTAAGGCCTTGGAGTCAGTAAACTGTCTATAGAATTGCAATTAATTCTAATTCTTTGCCACTGTGACTCATGACATGAGTCATGTTAAAGGGATACTTCAATGTTTCCCAGGAGTTGAAAGAACTCGTGGATACCGTGTATATGTCTCCGCATGCGGTTTGAACGAAGTTGCTAACTAGCGCAACTGTAATAGCCAACTAGAGTTATCGCAATGCCTAGAAGTGTCTACCTCTAACGTCCTTCATACTGGACTCAAACATACAACTGGTATCCACAAGTTCATCTGAGGCTGGGGAAGTAAATGAAGGGCCTCATTGCCAAAATCACGAAGTATCCTCTTAACTCATAAGGCCAGGCACAGAAAGTGAAAGTAAGTGAAATGAAATTGAATCCCTCCTCAATGGAAAAATAATTGCCAGTTTTTTTTTATTCCAAACCTGAATTCAATTTGGTTTAATCCCCTTTACTGAATGGAGTTGGGTGGGGAGAAACAATTTAATGTCCCCTGCTTCCCTGCTGTTGGGTTAAAGAAGCTCTCTGCTAGGAAGCATTCCGGCTCAAACATACTCTCCAGTAGCTCAGAATCCCAGGTTTTTATGAGCAACTGCACAGCCATTGTGGATATGGTCCATAACTGGCCAGCCTGAGCCATCACACACAGCCATCCAAATCCATTACCAGATGTTAGTAGAAAATGTATGGGACCGTTCAGGAGGGACAGATTGACTGGGCTATTTTGAGCCGCCCAGGCAGCCGTTTGATAAGACTTATTGAAAAATGAAAGGCTCGGCGACCCTCCACAGCATTTGCATAGAGATGGGAATCAGAGCGGAGGCTCCTGTAATGGCTTACCTTCCACTGCCCTGGTTGAGAGGATGAGGGATGAGAACCACACAGATCCAGTTCTCTGGACCAGTTCCAGTTTGATCTCTCTTGGACACCATCTTCTGATATTAGAAGGACTGGCTAAGAGGGGCTAGGTAGTGTTGAGTCAGTCTGATACAGATAGTGGTACTATACTGAGGAATAACACAGGGTCTAGGTAGGGTTGAGTCAGTCTGATACAGATAGTGTAGTAGGTACTTGATATTAGGACTGGCTAAGAGGTTCTAGGTAGGGTTGAGTCAGTCTGATACAGATAGTAATACTATACTGAGGAATAACACAGGGTCTAGGTAGGGTTGAGTCAGTCTGATACAGATAGTGGTACTATCCTGAGGAATAACACGGGGTCTAGGTAGGGTTGAGTCAGTCTGATACAGATAGTGGTACTATACTGAGGAATAACACAGGGTCTAGGTAGGGTTGAGTCAGTCTGATACAGATAGTGGTACTATCCTGAGGAATAACACAGGGTCTAGGTAGGGTTGAGTCAGTCTGATACAGATAGTGTAGTAGGTACTATACTGAGGAATAACACAGGGTCTAGGTAGGGTTGAGTCAGTCTGATACAGATAGTGGTACTATCCTGAGGAATAACACAGGGTCTAGGTAGGGTTGAGTCAGTCTGATACAGATAGTGGTACTATACTGAGGAATAACACGGGGTCTAGGTAGGGTTGAGTCAGTCTGATACAGATAGTAGTACTATACTGAGGAATAACACAGGGTCTAGGTAGGGTTGAGTCAGTCTGATACAGATAGTGTAGTATGTACTTGATATTAGGACTGGCTAAGAGGTTCTAGGTAGGGTTGAGTCAGTCTGATACAGATAGTAATACTATACTGAGGAATAACACATGGTCTAGGTAGGGTTGAGTCAGTCTGATACAGATAGTGGTACTATCCTGAGGAATAACACAGGGTCTAGGTAGGGTTGAGTCAGTCTGATACAGATAGTGGTACTATACTGAGGAATAACACAGGGTCTAGGTAGGGTTGAGTCAGTCTGATACAGATAGTGGTACTATCCTGAGGAATAACACAGGGTCTAGGTAGGGTTGAGTCAGTCTGATACAGATAGTGTAGTAGGTACTATACTGAGGAATAACACAGGGTCTAGGTAGGGTTGAGTCAGTCTGATACAGATAGTGTAGTAGGTACTATACTGAGGAATAACACAGGGTCTAGGTAGGGTTGAGTCAGTCTGATACAGATAGTGTAGTAGGTACTATACTGAGGAATAACACAGGGTCTAGGTAGGGTTGAGTCAGTCTGATACAGATAGTGTAGTAGGTACTATACTGAGGAATAACACAGGGTCTAGGTAGGGTTGAGTCAGTCTGATACAGATAGTGTAGTAGGTACTATACTGAGGAATAACACAGGGTCTAGGTAGGGTTGAGTCAGTCTGATACAGATAGTGTAGTATGTACTTGATATTAGGACTGGCTAAGAGGTTCTAGGTAGGGTTGAGTCAGTCTGATACAGATAGTGTAGTAGGTACTATCCTGAGGAATAACACAGGGTCTAGGTAGTGTTGAGTCAGTCTGATACAGATAGTGTAGTAGGTACTTGATATTAGGACTGGCTAAGAGGTTCTAGGTAGGGTTGAGTCAGTCTGATACAGATAGTGTAGTATGTACTTGATATTAGGACTGGCTAAGAGGTTCTAGGTAGGGTTGAGTCAGTCTGATACAGATAGTGTAGTAGGTACTATCCTGAGGAATAACACAGGGTCTAGGTAGGGTTGAGTCAGTCTGATACAGATAGTGTAGTAGGTACTATACTGAGGAATAACACAGGGTCTAGGTAGGGTTGAGTCAGTCTGATACAGATAGTGTATAGGTACTATCCTGAGGAATAACACAGGGTCTAGGTAGGGTTGAGTCAGTCTGATACAGATAGTGTAGTAGGTACTATCCTGAGGAATAACACAGGGTCTAGGTAGGGTTGAGTCAGTCTGATACAGATAGTGTAGTAGGTACTATACTGAGGAATAACACAGGGTCTAGGTAGGGTTGAGTCAGTCTGATACAGATAGTGTAGTAGGTACTATACTGAGGAATAACACAGGGTCTAGGTAGGGTTGAGTCAGTCTGATACAGATAGTGTAGTAGGTACTATACTGAGGAATAACACAGGGTCTAGGTAGGGTTGAGTCAGTCTGATACAGATAGTGTAGTAGGTACTATACTGAGGAATAACACAGGGTCTAGGTAGGGTTGAGTCAGTCTGATACAGATAGTGGTACTATACTGAGGAATAACACAGGGTCTAGGTAGGGTTGAGTCAGTCTGATACAGATAGTGTATAGGTACTATCCTGAGGAATAACACAGGGTCTAGGTAGGGTTGAGTCAGTCTGATACAGATAGTGTAGTAGGTACCATACTGAGGAATAACACAGGGTCTAGGTAGGGTTGAGTCAGTCTGATACAGATAGTGGTACTATCCTGAGGAATAACACAGGGTCTAGGTAGGGTTGAGTCAGTCTGATACAGATAGTGGTACTATACTGAGGAATAACACAGGGTCTAGGTAGGGTTGAGTCAGTCTGATACAGATAGTGTAGTATGTACTATACTGAGGAATAACACAGGGTCTAGGTAGGGTTGAGTCAGTCTGATACAGATAGTGTATAGGTACTATCCTGAGGAATAACACAGGGTCTAGGTAGGGTTGAGTCAGTCTGATACAGATAGTGTAGTAGGTACCATACTGAGGAATAACACAGGGTCTAGGTAGGGTTGAGTCAGTCTGATACAGATAGTGGTACTATCCTGAGGAATAACACAGGGTCTAGGTAGGGTTGAGTCAGTCTGATACAGATAGTGGTACTATACTGAGGAATAACACAGGGTCTAGGTAGGGTTGAGTCAGTCTGATACAGATAGTGTAGTATGTACTATACTGAGGAATAACACAGGGTCTAGGTAGGGTTGAGTCAGTCTGATACAGATAGTGTATAGGTACTATCCTGAGGAATAACACAGGGTCTAGGTAGGGTTGAGTCAGTCTGATACAGAGGGGTTAGAGGAGACCCTAACCCCTCTGTCTCCTGTCTGTGGAGACCCTAACCCCTCGGTCTCCTGTCTGTGGAGACCCTAACCCCTCTGTCCCCTGTCTGTGGAGACCCTAACCCCTCTGTCCCCTGTCTGTGGAGACCCTAACCCCTCTGTCACCTGTCTGTGGAGACCCTAACCCCTCTGTCCCCTGTCTGTGGAGACCCTAACCCCTCTGCCCCCTGTCTGTGGAGACCCTAACCCTTCGGTCTTCTGTCTGTGGAGACCCTAACCCCTCTGTCCCCTGTCTGTGGAGACCCTAACCCCTCTGTCACCTGTCTGTGGAGACCCTAACCCCTCGGTC
This sequence comes from Oncorhynchus masou masou, assembly GCF_036934945.1. Taxonomy (NCBI): domain Eukaryota; kingdom Metazoa; phylum Chordata; class Actinopteri; order Salmoniformes; family Salmonidae; genus Oncorhynchus; species Oncorhynchus masou. Next base: position 11,814,933 of record NC_088218.1, on the reverse strand, counting down.
TCCTGTCTGTGGAGACCCTAACCCCTCGGTCTCCTGTCTGTGGAGACCCTAACCCCTCGGTCCCCTGTCTGTGGAGACCCTAACCCCTCTGTCACCTGTCTGTGGAGACCCTAACCCCTCGGTCTCCTGTCTGTGGAGACCCTAACCCCTCTGTCCCCTGTCTGTGGAGACCCTAACCCCTCGGTCCCCTGTCTGTGGAGACCCTAACCCCTCGGTCCCCTGTCTGTGGAGACCCTAACCCCTCGGTCCCCTGTCTGTGGAGACCCTAACCCCTCGGTCCCCTGTCTGTGGAGACCCTAACCCCTCGGTCCCCTGTCTGTGGAGACCCTAACCCCTCTGTCCCCTGTCTGTGGAGACCCTAACCCCTCTGTCACCTGTCTGTGGAGACCCTAACCCCTCCGTCCCCTGTCTGTGGAGACCCTAACCCCTCTGTCCCCTGTCTGTGGAGACCCTAACCCCTCTGTCCCCTGTCTGTGGAGACCCTAACCCCTCGGTCCCCTGTCTGTGGAGACCCTAACCCCTCTGTTTCCTGTCTGTGGAGACCCTAACCCCTCTGTCCCCTGTCTGTGGAGACCCTAACCCCTCGGTCTCCTGTCTGTGGAGACCCTAACCCCTCGGTCTCCTGTCTGTGGAGACCCTAACCCCTCGGTCCCCTGTCTGTGGAGACCCTAACCCCTCGGTCTCCTGTCTGTGGAGACCCTAACCCCTCGGTCTCCTGTCTGTGGAGACCCTAACCCCTCGGTCCCCTGTCTGTGGAGACCCTAACCCCTCTGTCCCCTGTCTGTGGAGACCCTAACCCCTCGGTCTCCTGTCTGTGGAGACCCTAACCCCTCTGTCCCCTGTCTGTGGAGACCCTAACCCCTCGGTCGCCTGTCTGTGGAGACCCTAACCCCTCGGTCCCCTGTCTGTGGAGACCCTAACCCCTCGGTCTCCTGTCTGTGGAGACCCTAACCCCTCGGTCTCCTGTCTGTGGAGACCCTAACCCCTCGGTCCCCTGTCTGTGGAGACCCTAACCCCTCGGTCCCCTGTCAGTGGAGACCCTAACCCCTCTGTTTCCTGTCTGTGGAGACCCTAACCCCTCTGTCTCCTGTCTGTGGAGACCCTAACCCCTCTGTCCCCTGTCTGTGGAGACCCTAACCCCTCTGTTTCCTGTCTGTGGAGACCCTAACCCCTCTGTCCCCTGTCTGTGGAGACCCTAACCCCTCTGTCCCCTGTCTGTGGAGACCCTAACCCCTCTGTCCCCTGTCTGTGGAGACCCTAACCCCTCTGTCCCCTGTCTGTGGAGACCCTAACCCCTCTGTCCCCTGTCTGTGGAGACCCTAACCCCTCGGTCCCCTGTCTGTGGAGACCCTAACCCCTCTGTCCCCTGTCTGTGGAGACCCTAACCCCTCGGTCCCCTGTCAGTGGAGACCCTAACCCCTCTGTTTCCTGTCTGTGGAGACCCTAACCCCTCTGTCCCCTGTCTGTGGAGACCCTAACCCCTCGGTCTCCTGTCTGTGGAGACCCTAACCCCTCGGTCTCCTGTCTGTGGAGACCCTAACCCCTCGGTCCCCTGTCTGTGGAGACCCTAACCCCTCGGTCTCCTGTCTGTGGAGACCCTAACCCCTCGGTCTCCTGTCTGTGGAGACCCTAACCCCTCGGTCCCCTGTCTGTGGAGACCCTAACCCCTCTGTCCCCTGTCTGTGGAGACCCTAACCCCTCGGTCTCCTGTCTGTGGAGACCCTAACCCCTCGGTCCCCTGTCTGTGGAGACCCTAACCCCTCGGTCCCCTGTCTGTGGAGACCCTAACCCCTCGGTCTCCTGTCTGTGGAGACCCTAACCCCTCGGTCTCCTGTCTGTGGAGACCCTAACCCCTCGGTCCCCTGTCTGTGGAGACCCTAACCCCTCTGTCCCCTGTCTGTGGAGACCCTAACCCCTCGGTCCCCTGTCTGTGGAGACCCTAACCCCTCGGTCCCCTGTCAGTGGAGACCCTAACCCCTCGGTCCCCTGTCAGTGGAGACCCTAACCCCTCTGTTTCCTGTCTGTGGAGACCCTAACCCCTCTGTCCCCTGTCTGTGGAGACCCTAACCCCTCTGTTTCCTGTCTGTGGAGACCCTAACCCCTCTGTCCCCTGTCTGTGGAGACCCTAACCCCTCTGTCCCCTGTCTGTGGAGACCCTAACCCCTCTGTCCCCTGTCTGTGGAGACCCTAACCCCTCTATTCTCTGTGCCCTATCTAGGATGTAGTGCTGTACTGCCTGGAGAACAGGGTGTGTGACGTCAATCACCGTGACAACGCGGGCTACTGTGCGCTGCACGAGGCATGTGCACGTGGCTGGCTTGCTATCACTCAGCACCTGCTGGAGCACGGTGCCGACGTCAACTGTAGCGCCCAGGAAGGCACCAGGTAGACACACACACACTTAAGCATGGACACTCACTTTCTCTCTCACTAACACACAGGCCAGACATATGGACATGGACAATTTCCTTCCAAGGCTCTGTACATACTGCGAGTGTGTGTGTGGCGTGTCTGTCTCCCTCCCCCCCAGGCCCCTCCATGACGCAGTGGAGAATGACCATCTGGAAGTGGTCCGTCTGCTGCTGTCCTACGGAGCTGACCCAACCCTGGCTACGTACTCTGGCCGCAGCCTCCTCCGCATGACACACTCCCACGGCATGGAGGGATTCCTCTCTGGTGAGACTGCTTTAGAGATGGTGTGTGTGTGTTCCTTATCTGTGGGGGACACAGTATCATCCTCGGGAGTTGCCCCGCGTTACCCCACTATCAGGTTACTTAGCATCAGCTGTAGAGGGGTCGTCCTCTAAGGGCTGGCCCTTGTGAGCGGTGCAGTGAGGGGGAGAGAGGTTGCCTGACGACTCAAACGGAATACTTCCACTGTTCTATGTTCACTACATACTTCAGTCAGAGACTGCCGTCATGGAGGTCGTTGGTGGGGTCGTCAGGGAGGTCGTTGGTGGGGACGTCAGGGAGGTCGTTGGTGGGGACGTCAGGGAGGTCGTTGGGGGTCGTCAGGGAGGTCGTTGGTGGGGACGTCAGGGAGGTCGTTGGTGGGGACGTCAGGGAGATGGTTGGTGGGGACGTCAGGGAGGTCGTTGGTGGGGACGTCAGGGAGGTCGTTGGTAGGTGCCGTCAGGGAGGTCGTTGTTGGGGTCGTCAGGGAGTTGTTGGTGGGTGCCGTCAGGGAGGTTGTTGTTGGGGTCGTCAGGGAGGTCGTTGTTGGGGACGTCAGGGAGGTCGTTGGTGGGGACGTCAGGGAGGTCGTTGGTGGGGACGTCAGGGAGGTCGTTGGTGGGGTCGTCAGGGAGGTCGTTGGTGGGGTCGTCAGGGAGGTCGTTGGTGGGGTCGTCAGGGAGGTCGTTGGTGGGGTCGTCAGGGAGGTCGTTGGTGGGGACGTCAGGGAGGTCGTTGGTGGGGACGTCAGGGAGGTCGTTGGTGGGGACGTCAGGGAGGTCGTTGGTGGGGACGTCAGGGAGGTCGTTGGTGGGGACGTCAGGGAGGTCGTTGGTGGGGACGATAAAAAAAAGTCACCGGCGATTGGATCAATGACAAACTTTTAAAACACGGCTTTGCCTACGTGTGTTCTGGCTCTGGCCCAACACAGCGATTTCTAGGGGCCAGGACAGGGAACTGACGGCCTCATTACACACACACAGACACACACACACGCCCAGGCACCACACAGTTTAAATGGATGGTGAGGAGATATACCAAGGGGAAGTAGAGGACAGAGTTCCATTGAGTGCTTGAGAGAACCTCAGTGAGCAAGCATCCCTCTCTCCCTCTCTCTCTCTCTTCCTCCCTCCCTCTCTTCCTCTCTCTCTCTTCCTCCCTGCCTCTCTCTCTCCCTCCCTCTCTTCCTCCCTCCATCCGTTCTCCTCCCCGGCTATTTCAGGGCATTATTAATCAGCCCTGCTCTGGCGCACACACACACTCACACTCACTCACACACGCACGCACGCACGCACGCACGCACGCACGCACACACACACACACACACACACACACACACACACACACACACACACACACACACACACACACACACACACACACACACACACACTTTCCTCCTCTTATACACACTCCAGCAGCGAATGCCAAACGGTGCCTAGTTCACTCCACTCACCTAACCTGATCTGTGCTTCCCATAGAGAGAGAGAAAACGCACAACAAATCCAATTCATTTAGGCAAAAGGGGTGGATTAGAATTTCCCCCTTCAGTTCAATTCCACAGTGGCTCACACTGCTGCTTCAGCTCCAGCCCTCTCTGCCTCTCTCCACTCACTAATCCTCAAGTGTTGATGAGTTGATACTATTTTACATAAGCCTGCCCACTAGGAGCACCCCAGAACCCACTAGGAGCACTCCCTCCCTCCTTGTCCTCTCCTCCCTCCCTGTCTTCTCCTCCCTCTCTTCCCTCTAGCCTTTCTGCCCCTCCTCCCTGACTTGACTCTCATCTCTCTCTCTTCCCTCCCTGAACTCTCCTCTCTCTTCCCTCCCTGGACTCTCCTCTCTCTCTCCCTCTCTGGTCTCTCCTCTCTCTCTTCCCTCCTCTGGACTCTCCTCTCTGGACTCTCCTCTCTCTCTCTTCCCTCTCTGGTCTCTCCTTTCTCTCTCCCCTCTCTGGACTCTCCTCTCTCTCTCTGGACTCTCCTCTCTCTCTCTGGACTCTCCTCTCTCTCTCTGGACTCTCCTCTCTCTCTCTCTTCCCTCTCTGGACTATCCTTTCTCTCTCCCCTCTCTGGACTCTCCTCTCTCTCTCTGACTCTCCTCTCTCTCCCTCTCTGGACTCCCTCTCTCTTCCCTCTCTGGACTCTCCTCTCTCCTCCCTCCCTGGAATCTCCTTCTCTTCCCTCTCTGGACTATCCTTTCTCTCTTCCCTCCTCTGGACTCTCTTCCCTCTCTCTGGACTCTCCTCTCTCTCCCCTCCTCTGGACTCTCCTCTCTCTCTCTCCTCTGGACTCTCCTCTCTCCCCCTCTCTGACTCCCCTCTCCCCTCTCTGGACTCTCCTCTCTCTCCTCCCTCCCTGGAATCTCCTCTCTCTCTCTCTTCCCTCTCTGGACTATCCTTTCTCTCTTCCCTCCTCTGGACTCTCCTCTCTCTCTTCCCTCTCTGGACTCTCCTCTCTCTCTTCCCTCTCTGGACTCTCCTCTCTCTCTCCCCTCTCTGGTCTCTCCTCTCTCTCTTCCCTCCTCTGGACTCTCCTCTCTCTGGACTCTCCTCTCTTTCTCTCTTCCCTCCTCTGGACTCTCTTCCTTCTCTCTGGACTCTCCTCTCTCTCTCTGGACTCTCCTCTCTCTCTTCCCTCTCTGGACTATCCTCTCTCTTCCCTCGCTGGACTCTCCCCTCTCTAGTCTCTCCTCTCTCTCTTCCCTCCTCTGGACTCTCTTCCCTCTCTCTGGACTCTCCTCTCTTCCCTCCCTGGACTCTCCTCTCTCTCTCTCTCCCCTCTCTAGTCTCTCCTCTCTCTCTTCCCTCCTCTGGACTCTCCTCTCTCTGGACTCTCCTCTTTCTCTCTCTCTCTTCCCTCTCTGGACTATCCTTTCTCTCTTCCCTCCTCTGGACTCTCTTCCCTCTCTCTGGACTCTCCTATCTTCCCTCCCTGGACTCTCCTCTCTCTCTCCCCTCTCTGGTCTCTCCTCTCTCTCTTCCCTCCCTGGACTCTCCTTTCTCTCTTCCCGCCCTGTATTCTGCTGCCTCTCTTCCCTCCTCTGGACTCTCTTCCCTCTCTGGACTCTCCCCTCTCTCTTCTCTCCCTGGACTCTCCTCTCTCTCTCCCATCTCTGGACTCTCCCCTCTCTCTTCCTTCCCGGGACTCTCCTCTCTCTCTTCCCTCCCTGGACTCTCCTTTCTCTCTTCCCTCCCTGGACTCTCCTCTCTCTCTCCCCTCCTCTGGACTCTCCTCTCTCTCTCTGGACTCTCCTCTCTCTCTTCCCTCTCTGGACTTTTCTCTCTCTCTTCCCTCTCTGGACTCTCTTCCCTCTCTTCCCTCCTCTGGACTCTCTTCCCTCTCTTCCCTCCTCTGGACTCTCTTCCCTCTCTGGACTCTCCTCTCTCTCGTCCCTCCCTGGACTCTCCTCTCTCTCTTCCCTCTCTGTACTCTCCTCTCTCTCTTCCCTCTCTGGACTCTCCTCTCTCTCCTCCCTCCTCTGGACTCTCCTCTCTCTCCTCCCTCCCTGGACTCTCCTCTCTCTCCTCCCTCCCTGGACTCTCCTCTCTCTCCTCCCTCCCTGGACTCTCCTCTCTCTCCTCCCTCCCTGGACTCTCCTCTCTCTCTCTCTTCCCTCTCTGGACTCTCCTCGCTCTCTTCCCATTTCTGGACTCTCCTCTCTCTCTTCCCTCCTCTGGACTCTGCTCTTTCTCTTCCCTCCTCTGTACTCTCCTCTCTCTCTTCCCTCCTCTGTACTCTCCTCTCTCTCTTCCCTCTCTGGACTCCTCTCTCTCTTCCCTCTCTGGACTCTCCTCTCTCTCCTCCCTCCCTGGACTCTCCTCTCTCTCTCTCTCTCTTCCCTCTCTGGACTCTCCTCCCTCTCTTCCCTCTCTGCGCTCTCCTCTCTCTCCCCTCTCTGCGCTCTCCTCTCTCTCCCCTCTCTGGACTCTCTTCTCTCTCTCCCCTCTCTGGACTCTCCTCTCTCTCCCTCCTCTGGACTCTCCTCTCTCCCTTCCCCCTCTGTACTCTCCTCTCTCTTCCCTCCTCTGGACTCTCCTCTCTCTCTTCCCTCTCTGGACTCTCCTCTCTCTCTTCCCCTCTCTGCGCTCTCCTCTCTCTCCCCTCTCTGGACTCTCTTCTCTCTCTCCCCTCTCTGGACTCTCCTCTCTCTCTTCCCTCCTCTGGACTCTCCTCTCTCCCTTCCCCCTCTGGACTCTCCTCTCTCTTCCCTCCTCTGGACTCTCCTCTCTCTCCCCTCTCTGGACTCTCCTCTCTCTCTTCCCTCCTCTGTACTCTCCTCTCTCTCCCCCCTCTCTGGACTCTCCTCTCTCTTCCCTCTCTGACTCCTCTCTTCCCTCTCTGGACTCTCCTCTCTCTCCTCCCTTCCTGGACTCTCCTCTCTCTCTCTTCCCTCTCTGGACTCTCCTCGCTCTCTTCCCTCTCTGGACTCTCTTCCCTCTCTTCCCTCTCTGCGCTCTCCTCTCTCTCCCCTCTCTGCGCTCTCCTCTCTCTCCCCTCTCTGGACTCTCTTCTCTCCCTTCCCCCTCTGGACTCTCCTCTCTCTTCCCTCCTCTGGACTCTCCTCTCTCCCTTCCCCCTCTGGACTCTCCTCTCTCTTCCCTCCTCTGGACTCTCCTCTCTCTCTTCTCTCTCTGGACTCTCCTCTCTCTCTTCCCTCTCTGGACTCTCCTCTCTCTCCTCCCTCCCTGGACTCTCCTCTCTCTCCTCCCTCCCTGGACTCTCCTCTCTCTCCTCCCTCCCTGGACTCTCCTCTCTCTCTCTTCCCTCTCTGGACTCTCCTCGCTCTCTTCCCATTTCTTGACTCTCCTCTCTCTCTTCCCTCCTCTGGACTCTCCTCTTTCTCTTCCCTCCTCTGTACTCTCCTCTCTCTCTTCCCTCCTCTGTACTCGCCTCTCTCTCCCCCCTCTCTGGACCCTCCTATCTCTCTTCCCTCTCTGGACTCTCCTCTCTCTCCTCCCTCCCTGGACTCTCCTCTCTCTCCTCCCTCCCTGGACTCTCCTCTCTCTCTCTCTTCCCTCTCTGGACTCTCCTCCCACTCTTCCCTCTCTGCACTCTCCTCTCTCTCCCCTCTCTGCGCTCTCCTCTCTCTCCCCTCTCTGGACTCTCTTCTCTCTCTCCCCTCTCTGGACTCTCCTCTCTCTCTTCCCTCCTCTGGACTCTCCTCTCTCCCTTCCCCCTCTGGACTCTCCTCTCTCTTCCCTCCTCTGGACTCTCCTCTCTCTCTTCCCTCTCTGGACTCTCCTCTCTCTTCCCTCCTCTGTACTCTCCTCTCTCTCCCCCCTCTCTGGACTCTCCTCTCTCTCTTCCCTCTCTGGACTCCTCTCTCTTCCCTCTCTGGACTCTCCTCTCTCTCCTCCCTTCCTGGACTCTCCTCTCTCTCTCTCTTCCCTCTCTGGACTCTCCTCGCTCTCTTCCCTCTCTGGACTCTCTTCCCTCTCTTCCCTCTCTGACTCTCCTCTCTCTTCCTCCTCTGACTCTCCTCTCCCTCTTCTCTCTCTGGACTCTCCTCTCTCTCTTCCCTTTCTGACTCCCTCTCTCTTCCCTCTCTGGACTCTCCTCTCTCTCCTCCCTCCCTCTCTGGACTCTCCTCTCTCTCTCTTCCCTCTCTGGACTCTCCTCTCTCTCTCTCTTCCCTCTCTGCGCTCTCCTCTCTCTTCCCTCTCTGGACTCTCCTCTCTCTCTTCCCTCCTCTGGACTCTCCTCTCTCTCTTCCCTCCTCTGGACTCTCCTCTCTCTTCTCTCTCTGGACTCTCCTCTCTCTTCCCTCTCTGGACTCCCCTCTCTCTTCCCTCTCTGGACTCCCTCTCTCTCTTCCCTCTCTGGACTCTCCTCTCTCTCTTCCCTCTCTGGACTCCCCTCTCTCTTCCCTCTCTGGACTCCTCTCTCTCTTCCCTCTCTGGACTCTCCTCTCTCTCCTCCCTCCCTGGACTCTCCTCTCTCTCTCCCTCTCTGGACTCCCCTCTCTCTTCCCTCTCTGGACTCCTCTCTCTCTTCCCTCTCTGGACTCTCCTCTCTCTCCTCCCTCCCTGGACTCTCCTCTCTCTCTCCCTCTCTGGACTCTCCTCTCTCTCCTCCCTCCCTGGACTCTCCTCTCTCTCCTCCCTCCCTGGACTCTCCTCTCTCTCTCTCCTTCCCTCTCTGGACTATCCTTTCTCTCTTCCCTCCTCTGGACTCTCTTCTCTCTCTCTGGACTCCCTCTCTCTGGACTCTCCTCTCTCTCTTCCCTCTCTGGACTCTCTTCTCCCCTCTCTGACTCTCCTCTCTCTCTCCCTCTCTGGACTCTCCTCTCTCTCCTCCCTCTCTGGACTCTCCTCTCTCTCTCTTCCCTCCCTGGACTCTCCTCTCTCTCTCCCCTCCTCTGGACTCTCCTCTCTCTCTGGACTCTCCTCTCTCTCTTCCCTCTCTGGACTTTTCTCTCTCTCTTCCCTCTCTGGACTCTCTTCCCTCTCTTCCCTCCTCTGGACTCTCTCCCCTCTCTTCCCTCCTCTGGACTCTCTTCCCTCTCTGGACTCTCCTCTCTCTCGTCCCTCCCTGGACTCTCCTCTCTCTTTTCCCCTCTGTACTCTCCCTCTCTCTTCCCTCTCTGGACTCTCCTCCTCCTCCCTCCCTGGACTCTCCTCTCTCTCCTCCCTCCCTGGACTCCCTCTCTCTCTCTTCCCTCTCTGGACTATCCTTTCTCTCTTCCCTCCTCTGGACTCTCTTCCCTCTCTGGACTCTCCTCTCTCTCGTCCCTCCCTGGACTCTCCTCTCTCTATTCCCCTCTCTGTACTCTCCTCTCTCTCTTCCCTCTCTGGACTCTCCTCTCTCTCCTCCCTCCCTGGACTCTCCTCTCTCTCCTCCCCTCCCTGGACTCTCCTCTCTCTCTCTCCCTCTCTGGACTATCCTTTCTCTCTTCCCTCCTCTGGACTCTCTTCTCTCTGGACTCTCCTTCTCTCTCTGGACTCTCCTCCTCTCTCCCCTCTCTGGACTATCCTCTCTCTCCCCTCCTCTGGACTCTCCTCTCTCTCTCCCTCTCTCTGGACTCTCCTCTCTCCCTCTTCCCTCTCTGGACTCTCCTCTCTCTTCCCTCTCTGGACTCTCCTCTCTCTTCCCTCTCTGGACTCTCTTCTTCCTCTCTGGACTCCCTCCCTCTCTTCCCTCTCTGCTCTCTCTCCCCCCTCTCTGCACTCTCCTCCCTCTCCCCTCTCTGGACTCTCTTCTCTCTCCCCTCTCTGGACTCTCCTCTCTCTCTTCCCTCTCTTCCCTCTCTGCGCTCTCCTCTCTCTCTTCCCTCCTCTGGACTCTCCTCTCTCTCCCCCCTCTCTGGACTCTCCTCTCTCTCTCCCTCTCTGGACTCCTCTCTCTCTTCCCTCTCTGGACTCTCCTCTCTCTCCTCCCTCCCTGGACTCTCCTCTCTCTCTCTTCCCTCCTCTGGACTCTCCTCTCTTCCCTCTGGACTCTCTTCCCTCTCTTCCCTCTCTGGCTCTCTCTCTCTCCCCCTCTCTGGCTCTCCTCTCTCCCCCTCTCTGGACTCTCCTCTCTCTTCCCTCCTCTGGACTCTCCTCTCTCTCTTCCCTCTCTGGACTCTCCTCTCTCTCTTCCCTCCTCTGTACTCTCCTCTCTTTCCCCCCTCTCTGGACTCTCCTCTCTCTCTTCCCTCTCTGGACTCCTCTCTCTCTTCCCTCTCTGGACTCTCCTCTCTCTCCTCCCTCCCTGGACTCTCCTCTCTCTCTCTCTCTTCCCTCTCTGGACTCTCCTCTCTCTCTCTCCCTCTCTGGACTCTCCTCGCTCTCTCTCTTCCCTCTCTGGACTCTCCTCTCTCTCCCTCTCTGCGCTCTCCTCTCTCTCCCCTCTCTGGACTCTCTTCTCTCTCTCTCCCTCCTCTGACTCTCCTCTCTCTCTCCTCTCTCTGGTCTCTCCTCTCTCTCTTCCCTCCTCTGGACTCTCCTCTCTCTCTTCCCTCCTCTGGACTATCCTTTCTCTCTTCCCTCCTCTGGACTCTCTTCCCTCTCTCTGAACTCTCCTCTCTCTCTCTGGACTCTCCTCTCTCTCTTCTCTCTCTGGACTCTCCTCTCTCTCTTCCCTCTCTGGACTATCCTCTCTCTTCCCTCGCTGGACTCTCCTCTCTCTCTCCCCCCTCTGGACTCTCCTCGCTCTCTTCCCATTTCTGGACTCTCCTCTCTCTCTTCCCTCCTCTGGACTCTCCTCTCTCTCCCCCCTCTCTGGACTCTCCTCTCTCTCTTCCCTCTCTGGACTCCTCTCTCTTCCCTCTCTGGACTCTCCTCTCTCTCCTCCCTCCCTGGACTCTCCTCTCTCTCTCTCTTCCCTCTCTGGACTCTCCTCGCTCTCTTCGCTCTCTGGACTCTCTTCCCTCTCTTCCCTCTCTGCGCTGTCCTCTCTCTCCCCTCTCTGCGCTCTCCTCTCTCTCCCCTCTCTGGACTCTCTTCTCTCTCTCCCCTCTCTGGACTCTCCTCTCTCTTCCCTCCTCTGGACTCTCCTCTCTCCCTTCCCCCTCTGGACTCTCCTCTCTCTTCCCTCCTCTGGACTCTCCTCTCTCTCTTCCCTCTCTGGACTCTCCTCTCTCTCTTCCCTCCTCTGTACTCTCCTCTCTCTCCCCCCTCTCTGGACTCTCCTCTCTCTCTTCCCTCTCTGGACTCCTCTCTCTCTTCCCTCTCTGGACTCTCCTCTCTCTCCTCCCTCCCTGGACTCTCCTCTCTCTCTCTCTTCCCTCTCTGGACTCTCCTCGCTCTCTTCCCTCTCTTCCCTCTCTGCGCTCTCCTCTCTCTCCCCTCACTGCGCTCTCCTCTCTCTCCCCTCTCTGGACTCTCTTCTCTCTCTCCCCTCTCTGGACTCTCCTCTCTCTCTTCCCTCCTCTGGACTCTCCTCTCTCCCTTCCCCCTCTGGACTCTCCTCTCTCTTCCCTCCTCTGGACTCTCCTCTCTCTCTTCTCCCTCTGGACTCTCCTCTCTCTCTTCCCTCTCTGGACTCCCCTCTCTCTTCCCTCTCTGGACTCTCCTCTCTCTCCTCCCTCCCTGGACTCTCCTCTCTCTCTCTCTTCCCTCTCTGGACTATCCTTTCTCTCTTCCCTCCACTGGACTCTCTTCCCTCTCTCTGGACTCTCCTCTCTCTCTCTCTCTCTTCCCTCTCTGGACTATCCTTTCTCTCTTCCCTCCTCTGGACTCTCTTCCCTCTCTCTGGACTCTCCTCTCTTCCCTCCCTGGACTGTCCTCTCTCTCTCCCCTCTCTGGTCTCTCCTCTCTCTCTTCCCTCCTCTGGACTCTCCTCTCTCTCTTCCCTCCCTGGATTCTCCTCTCTCTCTTCCCTCCCTGGACTCTCCTCTCTCTCTCTTCCCTCCTCTGGACTCTCTTCCCTCTCTGGACTCTCCTCTCTCTCTTCCCTCCCTGGACTCTCCTCTCTCTCTTCCCGCCCTGTACTCTGCTGCCTCTCTTCCCTCCTCTGGACTCTCTTCCCTCTCTCTGGACTCTCCTCTCTTCCCTCCCTGGACTCTCCTCTCTCTCTCCCCTCTCTGGTCTCTCCTCTCTCTCTTCCCTCCTCTGGACTCTCCTCTCTCTCTTCCCTCCCTGGATTCTCCTCTCTCTCTTCCCTCCCTGGACTCTCCTCTCTCTCTCCCCTCTCTGGACTCTCCTCTCTCTCTTCCCTCTCTGGACTATCCTCTCTCTTCCCTCGCTGGACTCTCCTCTCTCTCTCCCCTCTCTGGTCTCTCCTCTCTCTCTTCCCTCCTCTGGACTCTCCTCTCTCTCTTCCCTCCTCTGGACTCTCCTCTCTCTCTCTCCCTCTCTGGACTATCCTTTCTCTCTTCCCTCCTCTGGACTCTCTTCTCTCTCTCTCCCTCTCTCTGGACTCTCCTCTCTCTCTTCTCTCTCTGACTCTCCTCTCTCTCTCCCTCTCTGGACTATCCTCTCTCTTCCCTCGCTGGACTCTCCTCTCTCCCCCCTCTCTGGACTCTCCTCTCTCTTCCCTCCTCTGGACTCTCCTCTGGACTCTCCTCTCTCTCTCTCTCTCTTCTTCCCCTCTCTGGACTATCCTTTCTCTCTTCCCTCCTCTGGACTCTCTTCCCTCTCTCTGGACTCTCCTCTCTTCCCTCCCTGGACTCTCCTCTCTCTCTCCCTCTCTGGTCTCTCCTCTCTCTCTTCCCTCTCTGGACTCTCCTCTCTCTCTTCCCTCCCTGGACTCTCCTTTCTCTCTTCCCGCCCTGTACTCTGCTGCCTCTCTTCCCTCCTCTGGACTCTCTTCCCTCTCTGGACTCTCCTCTCTCTCTTCTCTCCCTGGACTCTCCTCTCTCTCTCCCATCTCTGGACTCTCCTCTCTCTCTTCCCTCCCTGGACTCTCCTCTCTCTCTCTCCCCTCCTCTGGACTCTCCTCTCTCTCTCTGGACTCTCCTCTCTCTCTTCCCTCTCTGGACTTTTCTCTCTCTCTTCCCTCTCTGGACTCTCTTCCCTCTCTTCCCTCCTCTGGACTCTCTTCCCTCTCTTCCCTCCTCTGGACTCTCTTCCCTCTCTGGACTCTCCTCTCTCTCGTCCCTCCCTGGACTCTCCTCTCTCTCTTCCCCTCTCTGTACTCTCCTCTCTCTCTTCCCTCTCTGGACTCTCCTCTCTATCTTACCTCCTCTGGACTCTCCTCTCTCTCCTCCCTCCCTGGACTCTCCTCTCTCTCCTCCCTCCCTGGACTCTCCTCTCTCTCCTCCCTCCCTGGACTCTCCTCTCTCTCCTCCCTCCCTGGACTCTCCTCTCTCTCCTCCCTCCCTGGACTCTCCTCTCTCTCTCTGGACTCTCCTCTCTCTCTTCCCTCTCTGGACTTTTCTCTCTCTCTCCCTCTCTGGACTCTCTTCCCTCTCTTCCCTCCTCTGGACTCTCTTCCCTCTCTTCCCTCCTCTGGACTCTCTTCCCTCTCTGGACTCTCCTCTCTCTCGTCCCTCCCTGGACTCTCCTCTCTCTTCCCCTCTGTACTCTCCTCTCTCTCTTCCCTCTCTGGACTCTCCTCTCTCTCTTACCTCCTCTGGACTCTCCTCTCTCTCTCCCTCCCTGGACTCTCCTCTCTCTCCTCACTCCCTGGACTCTCCTCTCTCTCCTCCCTCCCTGGACTCTCCTCTCTCTCCTCCCTCCCTGGACTCTCCTCTCTCTCCTCCCTCCCTGGACTCTCCTCTCTCTCCTCCCTCCCTGGACTCTCCTCTCTCTCCTCCCTCCCTGGACTCTCCTCTCTCTATCTCTTCCCTCTCTGGACTCTCCTCTCTCTCTTCCCTCTCTGGACTCTCCTCGCTCTCTTCCCCTTTCTAGACTCTCCTCTCTCTCTTCCCTCCTCTGGACTCTCCTCTCTCTCTTCACTCCTTTGTACTCTACTCTCTCTCTTCCCTCCTCTGTACTCTCCTCTCTCTCCCCCTCTCTGGACTCTCCTCTCTCTCCCCCCTCTCTGGACTCTCCTCTCTCTCTTCCCTCTCTGGACTCCTCTCTCTCTTCCCTCTCTGGACTCTCCTCTCTCCTCCCTCCCTGGACTCTCCTCTCTCTCTCTCTTCCCTCTCTGGACTCTCCTCGCTCTCTTCCCTCTCTGGACTCTCTTCCCTATCTTCCCTCTCTGCGCTCTCCTCTCTCTCCCCTCTCTGCGCTCTCCTCTCTCTCCCCTCTCTGGACTCTCTTCTCTCTCTCCCCTCTCTGGACTCTCCTCTCTCTCTTCCCTCCTCTGGACTCTCCTCTCTCCCTTCCCCCTCTGGACTCTCCTCTCTCTTCCCTCTCTGGACTATCCTTTCTCTCTTCCCTCCTCTGGACTCTCTTCCCTCTCTCTGGACTCTCCTCTCTCTCTCTGGACTCTCCTCTCTCTCTTCCCTCTCTGGACTCTCCTCTCTCTTCCCTCTCTGGACTATCCTCTCTCTTCCCTCGCTGGACTCTCCTCTCTCTCTCCCCCTCTGGACTCTCCTCGCTCTCTTCCCATTTCTGGACTCTCCTCTCTCTCTTCCCTCCTCTGGACTCTCCTCTCTCTCCCCCTCTCTGGACTCTCCTCTCTCTCTTCCCTCTCTGGACTCCTCTCTCTCTTCCCTCTCTGGACTCTCCTCTCTCTCCTCCCTCCCTGGACTCTCCTCTCTCTCTCTTCCCTCTCTGGACTCTCCTCGCTCTCTTCGCTCTCTGGACTCTCTTCCCTCTCTGCGCTCTCTCTCTCTCTCCTCTCTCTCTCCTCTCTCTCCCCCCTCTCTGGACTCTCTTCTCTCTCTCCCCTCTCTGGACTCTCCTCTCTCTTCCCTCCTCTGGACTCTCCTCTCTCCCTTCCCCCTCTGGACTCTCCTCTCTCTTCCCTCCTCTGGACTCTCCTCTCTCTCTTCCCTCTCTGGACTCTCCTCTCTCTCTTCCCTCCTCTGTACTCTCCTCTCTCTCCCACTCTCTGGACTCTCCTCTCTCTCTTCCCTCTCTGGACTCCTCTCTCTCTTCCCTCTCTGGACTCTCCTCTCTCTCCTCCCTCCCTGGACTCTCCTCTCTCTCTCTCTTCCCTCTCTGGACTCTCCTCGCTCTCTTCCCTCTCTTCCCTCTCTGCGCTCTCCTCTCTCTCCCCTCACTGCGCTCTCCTCTCTCTCCCCTCTCTGGACTCTCTTCTCTCTCTCCCCTCTCTGGACTCTCCTCTCTCTCTTCCCTCCTCTGGACTCTCCTCTCTCCCTTCCCCCTCTGGACTCTCCTCTCTCTTCCCTCCTCTGGACTCTCCTCTCTCTCTTCTCCCTCTGGACACTCCTCTCTCTCTTCCCTCTCTGGACTCCCCTCTCTCTTCCCTCTCTGGACTCTCCTCTCTCTCCTCCCTCCCTGGAATCTCCTCTCTCTCTCTCTTCCCTCTCTGGACTATCCTTTCTCTCTTCCCTCCACTGGACTCTCTTCCCTCTCTCTGGACTCTCCTCTCTCTCTCTCTTCCCTCTTCCCTCTCTGGACTATCCTTTCTCTCTTCCCTCCTCTGGACTCTCTTCCCTCTCTCTGGACTCTCCTCTCTTCCCTCCCTGGACTGTCCTCTCTCTCTCCCCTCTCTGGTCTCTCCTCTCTCTCTTCCCTCCTCTGGACTCTCCTCTCTCTCTTCCCTCCCTGGATTCTCCTCTCTCTCTTCCCTCCCTGGACTCTCCTCTCTCTCTCTCTTCCCTCCTCTGGACTCTCTTCCCTCTCTGGACTCTCCTCTCTCTCTTCCCTCCCTGGACTCTCCTCTCTCTCTTCCCGCCCTGTACTCTGCTGCCTCTCTTCCCTCCTCTGGACTCTCTTCCCTCTCTCTGGACTCTCCTCTCTTCCCTCCCTGGACTCTCCTCTCTCTCTCCCCTCTCTGGTCTCTCCTCTCTCTTTCCCTCCTCTGGACTCTCTCTCTCTCTTCCCTCCCTGACTCCTCTCCCTCTTCCCTCCCTGGACTCTCCTCTCTCTCTCCCCTCTCTGGACTCTCCTCTCTCTCTTCCCTCTCTGGACTATCCTCTCTCTTCCCTCGCTGGACTCTCCTCTCTCTCTCCCCTCTCTGGTCTCTCCTCTCTCTCTTCCCTCCTCTGGACTCTCCTCTCTCTCTTCCCTCCTCTGGACTCTCCTCTCTCTCTCTCTTCCCTCTCTGGACTATCCTTTCTCTCTTCCCTCCTCTGGACTCTCCTCTCTCTCTCTGGACTCTCCTCTCTCTCTTCTCTCTCTGGACTCTCCTCTCTCTCTTCCCTCTCTGGACTATCCTCTCTCTTCCCTCGCTGGACTCTCCTCTCTCTCTCCCCTCTCTAGTCTCTCCTCTCTCTCTTCCCTCCTCTGGACTCTCCTCTCTCTGGACTCTCCTCTCTCTCTCTCTCTCTCTCTCTTCCCTCTCTGGACTATCCTTTCTCTCTTCCCTCCTCTGGACTCTCTTCCCTCTCTCTGGACTCTCCTCTCTTCCCTCCCTGGACTCTCCTCTCTCTCTCCCCTCTCTGGTCTCTCCTCTCTCTCTTCCCTCTCTGGACTCTCCTCTCTCTCTTCCCTCCCTGGACTCTCCTTTCTCTCTTCCCGCCCTGTACTCTGCTGCCTCTCTTCCCTCCTCTGGACTCTCTTCCCTCTCTGGACTCTCCTCTCTCTCTTCTCTCCCTGGACTCTCCTCTCTCTCTCCCATCTCTGGACTCTCCTCTCTCTCTTCCCTCCCTGGACTCTCCTCTCTCTCTCTCCCCTCCTCTGGACTCTCCTCTCTCTCTCTGGACTCTCCTCTCTCTCTTCCCTCTCTGGACTTTTCTCTCTCTCTTCCCTCTCTGGACTCTCTTCCCTCTCTTCCCTCCTCTGGACTCTCTTCCCTCTCTTCCCTCCTCTGGACTCTCTTCCCTCTCTGGACTCTCCTCTCTCTCGTCCCTCCCTGGACTCTCCTCTCTCTCTTCCCCTCTCTGTACTCTCCTCTCTCTCTTCCCTCTCTGGACTCTCCTCTCTCTCTTACCTCCTCTGGACTCTCCTCTCTCTCCTCCCTCCCTGGACTCTCCTCTCTCTCCTCCCTCCCTGGACTCTCCTCTCTCTCCTCCCTCCCTGGACTCTCCTCTCTCTCCTCCCTCCCTGGACTCTCCTCTCTCTCCTCCCTCCCTGGACTCTCCTCTCTCTCTCTGGACTCTCCTCTCTCTCTTCCCTCTCTGGACTTTTCTCTCTCTCTTCCCTCTCTGGACTCTCTTCCCTCTCTTCCCTCCTCTGGACTCTCTTCCCTCTCTTCCCTCCTCTGGACTCTCTTCCCTCTCTGGACTCTCCTCTCTCTCGTCCCTCCCTGGACTCTCCTCTCTCTCTTCCCCTCTCTGTACTCTCCTCTCTCTCTTCCCTCTCTGGACTCTCCTCTCTCTCTTACCTCCTCTGGACTCTCCTCTCTCTCCTCCCTCCCTGGACTCTCCTCTCTCTCCTCCCTCCCTGGACTCTCCTCTCTCTCTCCTCCCTGGACTCTCCTGGACTCTCCTCTCTCTCCCTCCCTGGACTCTCCTGGACTCTCCTCTCTCTCCTCCCTCCCTGGACTCTCCTCTCTCTATCTCTTCCCTCTCTGGACTCTCCTCTCTCTCTTCCCTCTCTGGACTCTCCTCGCTCTCTTCCCCTTTCTAGACTCTCCTCTCTCTCTTCCCTCCTCTGGACTCTCCTCTCTCTCTTCACTCCTTTGTACTCTACTCTCTCTCTTCCCTCCTCTGTACTCTCCTCTCTCTCCCCCCTCTCTGGACTCTCCTCTCTCTCTTCCCTCTCTGGACTCCTCTCTCTCTTCCCTCTCTGGACTCTCCTCTCTCTTCTCTCCCTGGACTCTCCTCTCTCTCGTCCCATCTCTGGACTCTCCTCTCTCTCTTCCCTCCCTGGACTCTCCTCTCTCTCTCTCCCTCTCTGGACTCTCCTCTCTCTCTCTGGACTCTCCTCTCTCTCTTCCCTCTCTGGACTTTCTCTCTCTCTTCCCTCTCTGGACTCTCTTCCCTCTCTTCCCTCCTCTGGACTCTTCCCTCTTTCCCTCCTCTGGACTCTCTTCCCTCTCTGGACTCTCCTCTCTCTCTCTCTTCCCTCTCTGGACTCTCCTCTCTCTCTCTCTTCCCTCTCTGGACTCTCCTCTCTCTCTCTCTTCCCTCTCTGGACTCTCCTCTCTCTCTTACCTCCTCTGGACTCTCCTCTCTCTCCTCCCTCCCTGGACTCTCCTCTCTCTCTCCCTCCCTGGACTCTCCTCTCTCTCTCCCTCCTGGACTCTCCTCTCTCTCCTCCCTCCCTGGACTCTCCTCTCTCTCCTCCCTCCCTGGACTCTCCTCTCTCTGGACTCTCCTCTCTCTCTCCCTCTCTGGACTCTTTCTCTCTCTTCCCTCTCTGGACTCTCTTCTCTCTCTTCCCTCCTCTGGACTCTCTTCCTCTCTTCCCTCCTCTGGACTCTCCCCTCTCTGGACTCTCCTCTCTCTCGTCCCTCCCTGGACTCTCCTCTCTCTCTTCCCTCCTCTGGACTCTCCTCTCTCTCTTCCCTCTCTGGACTCTCCTCTCTCTCTCTCCTCTGGACTCTCCTTCCTCTCCCTCTGGACTCTCCTCTCTCTCCTCCCTCCCTGGACTCTCCTCTCTCTCTCCCCCTCTCTGGACTCTCCTCTCTCTCTCTCTCTCTCTCTCTCTCTCCTCTCCCTGGACTCTCCTCTCTCTCCTCCCTCCTGGACTCTCCTCTCTCTCTCTTCCCTCCCTGGACTCTCCTCTCTCTCCTCCCTCCCTGGACTCTCCTCTCTCTCTTCCCTCTCTGGACTCTCCTCTCTCTCCTCCCTCCCTGGACTCTCCTCTCTCTCTCTCTCTTCCCTCTCTGGACTCTCCTCTCTCTCTCTCTTCCCTCTCTGGACTCTCCTCTCTCTCTTCCCTCTCTGGACTCTCCTCTCTCTCTTCCCTTCTCTGGACTCTCCTCTCTCTCTTCCCTCCTCTGGACTCTCCTCTCTCTCTTCCTCCTGGACTCTCCTCTCTCTCTTCCCTCCTCTGGACTCTCCTCTCTCTCCCCCTCTCTGGACTCTCCTCTCTCTCTTCCCTCTCTGGACTCTCCTCTCTCTCCTCCCTCCTGGACTCTCCTCTCTCTCTTCTCCTCTCTGGACTCTCCTCTCTCTCTCCCTCTCTGGACTCTCCTCTCTCTCTTCCCTCTCTGGACTCCTCTCTCTCCCTCTCTGGACTCTCCTCTCTCTCCCTCTCTGGACTCTCTTCTCTCTCTCCCTCTCTGGACTCTCCTCTCTCTTTCCCTCCTCTGGACTCTCCTCTCTCCCTTCCCCCTCTG
This sequence comes from Oncorhynchus masou masou, assembly GCF_036934945.1. NCBI lineage: Eukaryota > Metazoa > Chordata > Actinopteri > Salmoniformes > Salmonidae > Oncorhynchus > Oncorhynchus masou. The sequence goes on along the minus strand of NC_088218.1, from coordinate 11,795,590 downwards.
GACTCTCCTCTCTCTTCCCTCCTCTGGACTCTCCTCTCTCTCTTCCCTCTCTGGACTCTCCTCTCTCTCCTCCCTCCCTGGACTCTCCTCTCTCTCTCCCCTCTCTGGACTCTCCTCTCTCTCTTCCCTCTCTGGACTCTCCTCTCTCTCTTCCCTCTCTGGACTCTCCTCTCTCTCTTCCCTCCTCTGGACTCTCCTCTCTCTCTTCCCTCTCTGGACTCTCCTCTCTCTTCCCTCTCTGGACTCTCCTCTCTCTCTTCCCTCTCTGCACTCCCCTCTCTCTCCCTCTCTGGACTCCTCTCTCTCTTCCCTCTCTGGACTCTCCTCTCTCTCTTCCCTCTCTGGACTCTCCTCTCTCTCCTCCCTCCCTGGACTCTCCTCTCTCTCTCCCTCTCTGGACTCTCCTCTCTCTCTTCCCTCTCTGGACTCTCCTCTCTCTCTTCCCTCTCTGGACTCTCCTCTCTCTGGACTCTCCTCTCTCTGGACTCTCCTCTCTCTCTTCCCTCTCTGGACTCTCCTCTCTCTCTTCCCTCTCTGGACTCTCCTCTCTCTCCCTTCCCTCTCTCTCTCTTCCCCTCTCTGGACTCTCTTCTCTCTCTCCCCTCTCTGGACTCTCCTCTCTCTCTTCCCTCCTCTGGACTCTCCTCTCTCTCTTCCCTCTCTGGACTCTCCTCTCTCTCTTCCCTCCTCTGGACTCTCCTCTCTCTCTTCCCTCCTCTGCACTCTTCTCTCTCTTCTCTCTCTGGACTCTCTTCTCTCTCTTCTCTCTCTGGACTCTCCTCTCTCGCTTCCCTCTCTGGACTCCCCTCTCTCTTCCCTCTCTGGACTCCTCTCTCTCTTCCTCCTCTCTCTCTCTTCCCTCTCTGGACTCCCCTCTCTCTTCCCTCTCTGGACTCTCCTCTCTCTCTCCCTCCCTGGACTCTCCTCTCTCTCTCTTCCCTCTCTGGACTCTCCTCTCTCTCTCTCCCTCTCTGGACTCTCCTCTCTCTCTTCCCTCTCTGGACTCCCTCTCTCTTCCTCTCCTCTCTCTCTCTCTTCCCTCTCTGGACTCTCCTCTCTCCCTTCCCCTTCTGGACTTTCCTCTTCTTCTTCCCTTCTCTGGACTCTCCTCTCTCTCTTCCCTCTCTGGACTCTCCTCTCTCTTCCCTCTCTGGACTCTCCTCTCTCTCTTCCCTCTCTGGACTCCTCTCTCTCTCCCTCTCTGGACTCTTCTCCTCTCTCTGGACTCTCCTCTCTCTCTCTCCCTCTCTGGACTCTCCTCTCTCTTCCCTCCCTGAACTCTCCTCTCTCTCTTCCCTCTCTGGACTCTCCTCTCTCTCTTCCCTCTCTGGACTATCCTCTCTCTCCCCTCTCTGGACTATCCTCTCTCTCCCCTCTCTGGACTCTCCTCTCTCTCTTCCCTCTCTGGACTCTCTCTCTCTCCCTCTCTCTCTCTCTCCTCTCTCTCTTCCCTCCTCTGGACTCTCCTCTCTCTCTTCCCTCCTCTGGACTCTCCTCTCTCTTCTCTCTCTGGACTCTCCTCTCTCTCTTCCCTCTCTGCACTCCCCTCTCTCTTCCCTCTCTGGACTCCTCTCTCTCTTCCCTCTCTGGACTCTCCTCTCTCTCTTCCCTCCTCTGGACTCTCTCTCTCTCCCCTCCTGGACTCTCCTCCTCTCTTCCCTCTGGGACTCTCCTCTCTCTTCCCTCTCTGGACTCTCCTCTCTCTCTTCCCTCTCTGGACTCTCCTCTCTCTCTTCCCTCCTCTGGACTCTCCTCTCTCTCTTCCCTCTCTGGACTCTCCTCTCTCTCTTCCCTCTCTGGACTCTCCTCTCTCTCTTCCCTCTCTGGACTCTCCTCTCTCTTCCCTCTCTGGACTCTCCTCTCTCTTCCCTCTCTGGACTCTCCTCTCTCTCTCCCTCTCTGGACTCTCCTCTCTCTCTCCTCTCCCTCTCTCTCTTCTCTCTCTGGACTCTCTCTTCCCTCCCTCTGGACTCTCCTCTCTCTCTTCCCTCCTCTGGACTCTCCTCTCTCTCTTCCCTCTCTCTCTCCCTCTCTGGACTCTCCTCTCTCTCTCTCTCTGGACTCTCTCTCTCTCTCCCTCTCTGGACTCTCCTCCTCTCTTCCCTCCCTGGACTCTCCTCTCTCTCTTCCCTCTCTGGACTCTCCTCTCTCTCTCCCTCTCTGGACTCCCTCTCTGGACTCTCCTCTCTCTCCTCTCTCCTTCCCTCTCTGGACTCTCCTCTCTCTCTCCTCCCTCTCTCTGGACTCTCCTCCTCTCTCTCTCCTCCTCTGGACTCTCTCTCTCTCTTCCCTCTCTGGACTCTCCTTCTTCCCCCTCTCTCTCTCTCTCTTCCCTCTCTGGACTCTCCTCTCTCTCTTCCCTCTCTGGACTCTCCTCTCTCTTCCCTCTCTGGACTCCCTCTCTCTTCCCTCCTCTGGACTCTCCTCTCTCTCTCCCTCCCTGGACTCTCCTCTCTCTCTCCTCTGGACTCCCTATCTCTTCCCTCTGGACTCTCCTCTCTCTCTCCCTCCCTGGACTCTCCTCTCTGACCCACATCTCTCTTCCCTCTCTGGACTCTCCTCTCTCTCTTCCCTCTCTGGACTCTCCTCTCTCTTCCCTCCTCTGGACTCTCTCTCTCTCTCCCTCTCTGGACTCTCCTCTCTCCCCTCTCTGGACTCTCCTCTCTCTCTTCCCTCCCTGGACTCTCTCCTTCTCTCTAGACTCTCCTTCCCCCTGGACTCTCCTCCTCTCTCTTCCCTCCTCTGGACCAGCCTCTCTTTACCTCTCTGGACTCTCCTCTCTCTCTTCCCTCCCTGGACTCTCCTCTCCTGCTCTCATCTCCCTCCTGGACTCTCCTCTCTCTCTTCCCTCCTGGACTCTCCTCTCTCTCTCTTCCCTCTCTGGACTCTCCTCTCTCTTCCCTCCCTGGACTCTCTCTCCCCTCTCTGGACTCTCTCCTCTCCCCTCTTTGTTCTCCTCCTCTTGGACTCTCCTCTCTCTCTTCCCTCTCTGGACTCTCTCTCTCTTCCCTCCTCTGGACTCTCCCTCTCTCCCCCCTCTCTGGACTCTCCTCTCTCTACAACTTCCCTCAGATGGACTCTCCTCTCTCTCCTCCCTCCCTGGACTCTCCTTCTCTCTTCCCCTCTCTGGACTCTCCTGAGCTCTCTTCCCTCCTCTGGACTCTCCTCTCTCTCTTCCCTCTCTGGACTCTCCTCTCTAGAGAAAGAAGACTCTCCTCTCTCTCCCCCTCCCTGGATGTCCTGCTCTCCCCTCTCTGGACTTCCCTCTCCTCCCCTCTCTGAGTTCCTCTCTCTTCCCTCCTCTGGACTCTCCTCTCTCTCTCTTCCCTCTCTGACTCTCCTCCTTCCCCTCTCTGGACTCTCCTCTTTTCCCTCTCTGGACTCTCCTCTTCCCTCTCTGGACTCCCCTCTCCTCCCTCCTGGACTCTCCTCTCTCTCTTCCCTCTCTGGACTCTCCTCTCTCTCTCCTTTCCCTCTCTGGACTCTCCTCTCTCTCCTCCCTCCCTGGACTCTCCTCTCTCCTCTCCCTCTCTGGACTCTCTCTCTCTCTCTCTCTGACTCTCTCTCTCTTCCCCTCTCTGGACTCTCCTCTCTCTTCCCTCTCTGGACTCTCCTCTCTCTCTTCCCTCCTCTGGACTCTCCTCTCTCTCTCCCTCCCTGACTCTCCCTCTCTTCCCTCTCTGCACTCTCCTCTCTCTCTCTTTCCCTCTCTCCTTCTCTCTCTTCCTCTGGACTCTCTCTCTTTCCCTCCTCTGACCTCTTCTCTCCTCCCTCTCTGGACTCTCTTCTCTCTCTTCTCCCTCTCTGGACTCTCTGGACTCTCTCTCTCCCTCTCTGGACTCTCCTCTCTCTTCCCTCTCTGACTCTCCTCTCTCTTCCCTCTCTGGACTCTCCTCTCTCTTTCCCTCTCTCTCTCTCTCTCTTCCCTCTCTGGACTCTCCTCTCTCTTCCCTCTCTGGACTCTCCTCTCTCTCCCTCTCTGGACTCTCTCTCTCTCTTCCCTCTCTGGACTCTCCTCTCTTCCCTCTCTGGACTCTCCTCTCTCTCCTTTCCCTCTCTGGACTCTCCTCTCTCTCTTCCCTCTCTGGACTCTCCTCTCTCTCTTCCTCTCTCTGGACTCTCCTTCCCTCTCTGGACTCTCTCTCTCTTTCCTCTCTGGACTCTCCTCTCTCTTTCCCTCTCTGGACTCTCCCTCTTTCTCTCTCTGGACTCTCTCCTCTCTCTCTGGACTCCCTCTCTCTTCCCTCTCTGGACTCCCTCTCTCTTTCCTCCTCTGGACTCCTCTCTCTCTTCCCTCCCCTCTCTCTTCCCTCTCTCTGGACTCTCCTCTCTCTCTTCCCTCTCTGGACTCTCCTCTCTCTCTCTCCCTCTCTGGACTCTCCTCTCTCTCTCCCTCTCTGGACTCTTTTCTCTCTCTTCCCCCTCTGGACTCTCTCTCTTCCCTCTCTGGACTCCCCTCTCCTCTTCCCTCTCTGGACTCTCTCTCCCTCTCTGGAATCTGATTCTCTCTCTCTCTCCCTCTCTGGACTCTCCGCCCTCTCTGGACTCTCCTCTCTGGACTCCCTCTCTGGGGGCGGGGACTCCTCCCCTCTCTGGACTCTCTCTCTCTCTTCCCTCTCTGGACTCTCCTCTCTTCTCTGGACTCTCCTTCTCTTCCCTCTCTGGACTCTCCTCTCTCTCTTCCTCTCTGGACTCTCCTCTCTCTCTCCCTCTCTGGACTCTCCCTCTCTTTCCCTCTCTGGACTCTCTCTCTCTCTTCCCTCCCTGGACTCTCCTCTCTCTCTCTGGACTCTCTCTCTCTGCCTGACTCTCTCTCCTCTTCTCCCTCTGGACTCTCCTCTTCCCTCTCTGGACTCTCCTCCTCTCCCTCTCTGGACTCTCCTCTCTCTCTTCCCTCTCTCTGCTCTCTTCTCTCTCTTCCCTCTCTGGACTCTCCTCTCTCTCTTCTCTCTCTCCCTGGACTCTCCTTCTCTCTCTGGACTCTCTCTCTCTTTCCTCTCTGGACTCTCCTCTCTCTCCTCCCTCTCTGGACTCTCCTCTCTCTTCCTCCCTCTCTGGACTCCCTCTCTCTCTCCCTCTCTGGACTCTCCTCTCTCTCTCCTCTCTGGACTCTCCTCTCTCTCTCTCTCTCTCTGGACTCTCCTCTCTCTCCCTCCCTGACTGTGGACTCTCCTCTCTCTCTTCCCTCTCTGGACTCCTCTCTCTTTCTCTGGACTCTCCTCTCTCTCTCTTCTCTCTCTGGACTCTCTTCTCTCTCTTCTCTCTCTGGACTCTCCTCTCTCTCTTCCCTCTCTGGACTCTCCTCTCTCTCTCTTCCCTCTCTGGACTCTCCTCTCTCTCCTCCCTCCCTGGACTCTCCTCTCTCTCTCTTCCTTCCCTGGACTCTCCTCTCTCTCTTCCCTCCTGGACTCTCCTCTCTCTCTTCCCTCTCTCTCCGCTCCCTGGACTCTCCTCTCTCCCTCTCTCTCTCCCCTCTCTGGACTCTCCTCTCTCTCTCTCTCCCCTCCCTGGTATCTCTCTCCCTCTCTGGACTCTCTCTACCTCTCTGGCATTCCCTCCCTGGCCTCTGTGCCTTTTACAGGGATTCTCTGGGATTTTCTTTCCTAATCCTGTTTATTTGCGAGGTAGATCTCTCGTTCCCGTATGCCTTGGACTGAGCATGGAAACAAGACAACTTCTGAAATAGTGTCTGTGTGGAGCTGTAAGTATGGTGGTGATGTAACACAGAGGCGGTGTGTGTCGTAGAGAGACGTATCTCCCATTGACACACACACACACTCTGCCCTGAGCGCTGAGTGCTGCAATATCGTGACCCACATTACCCAGGGAGAGCAGAGAGCCGGGGGCAGAAGGAGGGGTGGACGAGGGTAGCAATCAGAGCTCAGCACCTCTCTTTTCTTCTCTTCTCTGCTTTCCCTCGCTCCCTCTCTCCCTCCGCTCTCCTCCCCTAATCACCACTTCCCACTTAGCATTTAAAACGGCTGCTTCCCCCGCAAACCACAGAGCAGCACGGCCACAGAGCAGCACGGCCACAGAGCAGCACGGCCACAGAGCCAGCCTGTCATTTACAGCTATGGGGAGCACAGTGCTCAGCTATACCCTGCTGACACACACACACACACTGCAGAGAGGCATATATACAACAAGCCAGCACTAACAAATGAACACACTCAGTGGCGTTGCAGGGTAATAGCCTCTTCATCCTTCCTTCCATTATCTCGTCCCCTTCTTCTCTCCGTCTCAACTCCCAGGCTTTGTGTAAGACCACGTTAGAGACAGAGCGAGCGGAAGGCACGGCAAGCGCAAGGAAGCTAGAAACAGTGAGTGTGTGAAATAGAGAGAGTGAGTACGACTAAAAGACAGATGGAGGGAGCGTGAAGGGCTAGAGAGAGGGAATGAAATATAGAGGGGGGGTAGTGTGACAGAGAGAACTGGAACGAGGCTGAGCAAGCATGAAGGAGCTAGAGAGAGAATGAAAGATGGAGCGAGAGGAAGTAGAGAGAGAGGGATAGAGAGAAGGGGGGTGTGGTAAATCGGCAGGTTTGTATGGATGTGCTGCCTGACTTAGTCTGATTTCCACCTCCTCCCCCAATGTGTTCCCTCTCCCTGGGAGCTCTAATCAGCAGCTAGCACAACACACACTTTCTTACTTTCCTTCGCCTCGTTCTTTCTCTCTCCTTTCCCTCTCTGCCTCTCTCTCCTTTCCCTCTCTGCCTCCCTCTCTTCTTTCCCTCTCTGCCTCTCTCTCTCTCTCCTTTCCCTGTCTGCCTCTCTCTCTCCCTCTCTGCCTCTGTCCCTTTCCCTCTCTGCCTCTCTCCCTTTCCCTCTCTGCCTCTGTCCCTTTTATCTCTGCCTCTCTCTCTCTTTCTCTCTGCCTCCCTGTTTCTTTCCCTCTCTGTCTCTCTCTCTCTCTGCCTTCCCTCCTCTGTTTATCCTTTCCCTCTGCCTTTCTCTCTTTCCCTCTCTGCCTCCTCTGTTTCCCCCTCTGCCTCTCTCTCTCCCTCTCTGCCTCTCTGTCCTCTCCTTTCCCTCTCTGCCTCTCTCTCTCTCTGCTCTCTCCCTCTCTGCTCTCTCTCTCCTTTCCCTCTCTGCCTCTCTCCTCCTTCCCTCTCTGCCTCTCTGCTCTTTCCTCTGTTTATTTCCCTCTCTGCCTCTGTTCCCTCTCTGCTCTGTCTGCCTGTTTCTAGCCTGTCTCCGTTCCCTCTCTGCCTGCCTCTCTCTCCTTTCCCTCTCTGCTCTCTCCCTTTCCCTCTCTGCCTCTCTCTCCTTTCTGTCCCTGTTTAGAGCCCTCTCTGCCTCTGTCTCCTTTCCTCTCTGCCTGTCTCTCTCCTCTTTCCCTCTGCCTCCTCTCCTTTCCCTTTGCCCTCTCTTTCCTCTCTGTCTCTCTTTCCCTCTCTGCTCTCTCCCTGTCTCTGCCTCTCTCTCCTTTCCCTCTCTGCCTCTCTCTTTACCTCTCTCTCTTTCTCTGCTGAATCCCTGAATGACTGTAGCTGGCACAACACTCCCTTGCTGCCTCTGGCACTGCCACACTACCCACCCAACGCCAAGCCCCCGCACAGCTGCCCCCGCTTCCACACCGGCTCCCTGTGCGCGAGCATACACACACAAACACACACACACACACACACACACACACACACACAGAATGCAAACATAGTGACCTGCTGTCCAAGCAGCCGGAGCCGTTTTTAAATGAACACTCGGTGGAGTGAACACCCGGTGATTTAAGTGTGTGTGTGTGTGAGAGCGTGCATGGCTCCCTAGCGGCTTTGAAGGCTCCCGAGTGGAATCTGATTAGAGACGCATGTCTGACACACACTGCCGTGCTCTCCTGTTCCACCGTGAGGCAGAGTGAACAGGGAGGGCCAGGGTGGGGGCCCAGGGTGGGGGGCGTGGGGGCCAGGGCGGGGGCCAGGGTGGGGGCAGGGCTTATACGGCCTCTTTTCCTGTTTATAGCTGTACCGTGTCTCTCTCTGCTCTGTCCCTGTTTATAGCTGTACCGTGTCTCTCTCTGCTCTGTCCCTGTTTATAGCTGTACCGTGTCTCTCTCTGCTCTGTCCCTGTTTATAGCTGTACCGTGTCTCTCTGCTCTGTCCCTGTTTATAGCTGTACCGTGTCTCTCTGCTCTGTCCCTGTTTATAGCTGTACCGTGTCTCTCTCTGCTCTGTCCCTGTTTATAGCTGTACCGTGTCTCTCTCTCTCTCTCTTTGCTCTGTCCCTGTTTATAGCTGTACCGTGTCTCTCTCTCTCTCTCTGCTCTGTCCCTGTTTATAGCTGTACCGTGTCTCTCTCTCTCTGCTCTGTCCCTGTTTATAGCTGTACCGTGTCTCTCTGCTCTGTCCCTGTTTATAGCTGTACCGTGTCTCTCTCTCTGCTCTGTCCCTGTTTATAGCTGTACCGCTCTCTGCTCTGTCCCTGTTTATAGCTGTACCGTGTCTCTCTGCTCTGTCCCTGTTTATAGCTGTACCGTGTCTCTCTCTGCTCTGTCCCTGTTTATAGCTGTCCGTGTCTTCTCTCTGCTCTGTCCCTGTTTATAGCTGTACCGTGTCTCTCTGCTCTGTCCCTGTTTATAGCTGTCTGTCCCTGTTTACTGTGTCCGTGTCTCTCTCTCTGCTCTGTCCCTGTTTATAGCTGTACCGTGTCTCTCTCTGCTCTGTCCCTGTTTATAGCTGTACCGTGTCTCTCTGCTCTGTCCGTGTTTATAGCTGTACCGTGTCTCTCTCTCTGCTCTGTCCCTGTTTATAGCTGTACCTGTACTGTCTCTCTCTGCTCTGTCCCTGTTTATAGCTGTACCGTGTCTCTCTCTCTGTCTCTGTCCCTGTCTGTCCCTGTTTATAGCTGTACCGTGTCTCTCTCTGCTCTGTCCCTGTTTATAGCTGTACCGTGTCTCTCTCTGCTCTGTCCCTGTTTATAGCTGTACTGTGTCTCTCTCTGCTCTGTCCCTGTTTATAGCTGTACCGTGTCTCTCTGCTCTGTCCCTGTTTATAGCTGTACTGTGTCTCTCTCTGCTCTGTCCCTGTTTATAGCTGTACCGTGTCTCTCTCTGCTCTGTCCCTGTTTATAGCTGTACCGTGTCTCTCTCTCTGCTCTGTCCCTGTTTATAGCTGTACCGTGTCTCTCTCTCTCTCTGCTCTGTCCCTGTTTATAGCTGTACTCTGTCTCTCTCTCTGCTCTGTCCCTGTTTATAGCTGTACCGTGTCTCTCTCTCTCTCTGCTCTGTCCCTGTTTATAGCTGTACCGTGTCTCTCTCTCTGCTCTGTCCCTGTTTATAGCTGTACCGTGTCTCTCTGCTCTGTCCCTGTTTATAGCTGTACCGTGTCTCTCTCTCTCTCTCTCTCTGTCCCTGTTTATAGCTGTACCGTGTCTCTCTCTCTGCTCTGTCCCTGTTTATAGCTGTACCGTGTCTCTCTCTGCTCTGTCCCTGTTTATAGCTGTACCGTGTCTCTCTCTCTGCTCTGTCCCTGTTTATAGCTGTACCGTGTCTCTCTCTCTCTCTGCTCTGTCCCTGTTTATAGCTGTACCGTGTCTCTCTCTGCTCTGTCCCTGTTTATAGCTGTACCGTGTCTCTCTCTCTCTCTCTGCTCTGTCCCTGTTTATAGCTGTACCGTGTCTCTCTCTGCTCTGTCCCTGTTTATAGCTGTACCGTGTCTCTCTCTCTCTGCTCTGTCCCTGTTTATAGCTGTACCGTGTCTCTCTCTCTCTCTGCTCTGTCCCTGTTTATAGCTGTACCGTGTCTCTCTCTCTGCTCTGTCCCTGTTTATAGCTGTACCGTGTCTCTCTCTCTGCTCTGTCCCTGTTTATAGCTGTACCGTGTCTCTCTCTCTCTCTCTGCTCTGTCCCTGTTTATAGCTGTACCGTGTCTCTCTCTCTCTCTCTCTGCTCTGTCCCTGTTTATAGCTGTACCGTGTCTCTCTCTGCTCTGTCCCTGTTTATAGCTGTACCGTGTCTCTCTCTGCTCTGTCCCTGTTTATAGCTGTACCGTGTCTCTCTCTCTCTGCTCTGTCCCTGTTTATAGCTGTACCGTGTCTCTCTCTCTCTGCTCTGTCCCTGTTTATAGCTGTACCGTGTCTCTCTCTGCTCTGTCCCTGTTTATAGCTGTACCGTGTCTCTCTCTGCTCTGTCCCCTGTTTATAGCTGTACCGTGTCTCTCTCTCTCTGTCTCTGTCCCTGTTTATAGCTGTTTATAGCTGTACTCTCTCTCTGCTCTGTCCCTGTTTATAGCTGTACCGTGTCTCTCTCACTCTCTTTGCTCTGTCCCTGTTTATAGCTGTACCGTGTCTCTCTCTCTCTCTCTCTGCTCTGTCACCTGTTTATAGCTGTACCGTGTCTCTCTCTCTCTCTGCTCTGTCCGTGTTTATAGCTGTACCGTGTCTCTCTCTCTCTCTGCTCTGTCCCTGTTTATAGCTGTACCGTGTCTCTTTCTCTCTCTCTGCTCTGTCCCTGTTTATAGCTGTACCGTGTCTCTCTCTCTCTCTCTGCTCTGTCCCTGTTTATAGCTGTACCGTGTCTCTCTCTCTCTCTCTGCTCTGTCCCTGTTTATAGCTGTACCGTGTCTCTCTCTCTCTGCTCTGTCCCTGTTTATAGCTGTACCGTGTCTCTCTCTGCTCTGTCCCTGTTTATAGCTGTACCGTGTCTCTCTCTCTCTTTGCTCTGTCCCTGTTTATAGCTGTACCGTGTCTCTCTCTCTCTCTGCTCTGTCCCTGTTTATAGCTGTACCGTGTCTCTCTCTCTCTCTGCTCTGTCCCTGTTTATAGCTGTACCGTGTCTCTCTCTCTGCTCTGTCCCTGTTTATAGCTGTACCGTGTCTCTCTCTCTCTGCTCTGTCCCTGTTTATAGCTGTACCGTGTCTCTCTCTCTCTCTGCTCTGTCCCTGTTTATAGCTGCTGTACCGTGTCTCTCTCTCTGCTGCTCTGTCCCTGTTTATAGCTGTACCGTGTCTCTCTCTCTCTCTCTGCTCTGTCCCTGTTTATAGCTGTACCGTGTCTCTCTCTGCTCTGTCCCTGTTTATAGCTGTACCGTGTCTCTCTCTCTCTGCTCTGTCCCTGTTTATAGCTGTACCGTGTCTCTCTCTCTCTCTGCTCTGTCCCTGTTTATAGCTGTACCGTGTCTCTCTCTCTCTGCTCTGTCCCTGTTTATAGCTGTACCGTGTCTCTCTCTCTCTCTCTGCTCTGTCCCTGTTTATAGCTGTACCGTGTCTCTCTCTGCTCTGTCCCTGTTTATAGCTGTACCGTGTCTCTCTCTGCTCTGTCCCTGTTTATAGCTGTACCGTGTCTCTCTGCTCTGTCCCTGTTTATAGCTGTACCGTGTCTCTCTCTCTGCTCTGTCCCTGTTTATAGCTGTACCGTGTCTCTCTCTGCTCTGTCCCTGTTTATAGCTGTACCGTGTCTGTCTCTCTCTCTGCTCTGTCCCTGTTTATAGCTGTACCGTGTCTCTCTCTCTCTGCTCTGTCCCTGTTTATAGCTGTACCGTGTCTCTCTCTGCTCTGTCCCTGTTTATAGCTGTACCGTGTCTCTCTCACTCTCTGTCCCTGTTTATAGCTGTACCGTGTCTCTCTCTCTCTCTGCTCTGTCCCTGTTTATAGCTGTACCGTGTCTCTCTCTGCTCTGTCCCTGTTTATAGCTGTACCGTGTCTCTCTCTCTCTCTGCTCTGTCCCTGTTTATAGCTGTACCGTGTCTCTCTCTGCTCTGTCCCTGTTTATAGCTGTACCGTGTCTCTCTGCTCTGTCCCTGTTTATAGCTGTACCGTGTCTCTCTCTCTCTCTCTCTGCTCTTTCCCTGTTAATAGCTGTACTGTGTCTCTCTCTCTCTGCTCTGTCCCTGTTTATAGCTATACCGTGTCTCTCTCTCTGTTCTGTCCCTGTTTATAGCTGTACCGTGTCTCTCTCTCTCTGCTCTGTCCCTTTTTATAGCTGCACCGTGTCTCTCTCTGCTCTGTCTCTGTTTATAGCTGTACCGTGTCTCTCTCTCTCTCTGCTCTGTCCCTGTTTATAGCTGTACCGTGTCTCTCTCTGCTCTGTCCCTGTTTATAGCTGTACCGTGTCTCTCTCTCTCTGCTCTGTCCCTGTTTATAGCTGTACCGTGTCTCTCTCTCTCTGCTCTGTCCCTGTTTATAGCTGCACCGTGTCTCTCTCTGCTCTGTCCCTGTTTATAGCTGTACCGTGTCTCTGTCTCTCTAGAGTATTTTTCCGACCTGAAGGGGCTTGAAGACACTGACGAAGGCATCTACTGGGAGTTTTACGGCAGCGCCGTGTGTGGTGAGTACACACACACACAAACACACACACACACACACGAACACACACATGAACACACACGCGAACACACACACACACACGAACACACACACACACACGAACACACACACAGGAGAAGAGAGGGAGAGGAAGGAGCAGCTGGAAGAGGACAGAGAAAGACCCCCAGGTAATTCTCTGTGGGAGTCTTCTCTGTCCCAGCATTGATTCAGAGGGACAACATCAGAAAAAGAGAACAGTGGCATCTCTTGTATCCGATAGATTTTCCCTCCCAGCTACGGAGCGGGCTACGCTTTTGTGCCTACCTCACCTCCTGCCTCCCTACTCTCCTGCCTCCCTACTCTCCTGCCTCCCTACTCTCCTGCCTCCCTACTCTCCTGTCTACCTCACCTCCTGCCTCCCTACTCTCCTGCCTCCCTACTCTCCTGCCTCCCTCACTCTCCTGCCTCCCTGTCCTGCCTCCCTACTCTCCTGCCTCCCTACTCTCCTGCCTACCTCACCTCCTGCCTCCTTACTCTCCTGCCTCCCTACTCTCCTGCCTCCCTACTCTCCTGCCTCCCTCACCTCCTGCCTCCTTACTCTCCTGCCTCCCTACTCTCCTGCCTCCCTACTCTCCTGCCTCCCTACTCTCCTGCCTCCCTACTCTCCTGCCTCCCTACTCTCCTGCCTCCCTACTCCCTGCCTCCCTACTCTCCTGCCTCCCTACTCTCCTGCCTCCCTATTCTCCTGCCTCCTTTACTCTCCTGCCTCCCTACTCTCCTGCCTACCTCACCTCCTGCCTCCTTACTCTCCTGCCTCCCTACTCTCCTGCCTCCCTACTCTCCTGCCTCCCTGCCTCCTTACTCTCCTGCCTCCCTACTCTCCTGCCTCCCTACTCTCCTGCCTCCCTACTCTCCTGCCTCCCTACTCTCCTGCCTCCATACTCTCCTGCCTCCCTACTCTCCTGCCTCCCTACTCTCCTGCCTCCCTACTCTCCTGCCTACCTCACCTCCTGCCTCCCTACTCTCCTGCCTCCCTACTCTCCTGCCTCCCTACTCTCCTGCCTCCCTACTCTCCTGCCTCCCCTGCCTCCCTCCACCTCCTGCCTCCTACTCTCCTGCCTCCCTACTCTCCTGCCTCCCTACTCTCCTGCCTCCCTACTCTCCTGCCTCCTCACCTCCTGCCTCCTTACTCTCCTGCCTCCCTACTCTCCTGCCTCCCTACTCTCCTGCCTCCCTACTCTCCTGCCTCCCTCTCTCCTGCCTCCCTGCTCTCCTGCCTCCCTACTCTCCTGCCTCCCTACTCTCCTGCCTCCCCTCCTGCCTCCTACTCTCCTGCCTCCCTACTCTCCTGCCTCCCTACTCTCCTGCCTCCCTACTCTCCTGCCTCCCTCACTCTCCTGCCTCCCTCCTCTCCTGCCTCCCTACTCTCCTGCCCATACCTCCTGCCTCCCTACTCTCCTGCCTCCCTACTCTCCTGCCTCCCTACTCTCCTGCCTACCTCACCTCCTGCCTCCTTACTCTCCTGCCTCCCTACTCTCCTGCCTCCCTACTCTCCTGCCTCCCTACTCTCCTGCCTCCCTACTCTCCTGCCTCCCTACTCTCCTGCCTCCCTACTCTCCTGCCTGCCTCCCTGCCTCCTCTCCTGCCTCCCTACTCTCCTGCCTCCTCTCCTGACTCTCCTCCCTCCTGCCTCCCTACTCTCCTGCCTCCCTACTCTCCTGCCTCCCTACTCTCCTGCCTCCCTCACCTCCTGCCTCCCTCACTCTCCTGCCTCCCTACTCTCCTCCCTACTCTCCTGCCTCCCTACTCTCCTGCCTCCCTCCCTCTCCTGCCTCCCTACTCTCCTGCCTCCCTACTCTCCTGCCTCCCTACTCTCCTGCCTCCCTACTCTCCTGCCTCCCTCACCTCCTGCCTCCCTACTCTCCTGCCTCCCTACTCTCCTGCCTCCCTACTCTCCTGCCTCCCTACTCTCCTGCCTCCCTACTCTCCTGCCTCCCTACTCTCTGCATCCCTACTCTCCTCCTCCTCCTCTCCTGCCTCCCTACTCTCCTGCCTCCCTCCCCTCCTGCCTCCCTACTCTCCTGCCTCCCCTCTCTCCTGCCTCCCTACTCTCCTGCCTCCCTACCTCTCCTCCCTACTCTCCTGCCTCCCTACTCTCCTGCCTCCCTACTCTCCTCCCTACCTCCTGCCTCCCTACTCTCCTGCCTCCTACTCTCCTGCCTCCCTACTCTCCTGCCTCCCTACTCTCCTGCCTCCCTCCTCCTCCTGCCTCCCTGCCTACTCTCCTGCCTCCCTACTCTCCTGCCTCCCTACTCTCCTGCCTCCCTACTCTCCTGCCTCCCTACTCTCCTGCCTCCCTACTCTCCTGCCTCCCTCCCCTCCTGCCTCCCTACTCTCCTGCCTCCCTACTCTCCTGCCTCCCTACTCTCCTGCCTCCTCCCTCCTGCCTCCCTACTCTCCTGCCTCCCTACTCTCCTGCCTCCCTCTCTCCTGCCTCCCTCTCCTGCCTCCCTACTCTCCTGCCTCCCTACTCTCCTGCCTCCCTCTCCTCACCTCCTGCCTCCCTACTCTCCTGCCTCCCTCCCCTCCTGCCTCCCCTCCTGCCTCCCTACTCTCCTGCCTCCCTACTCTCCTGCCTCCCTGCCTCCCTACTCTCCTGCCTCCTCCTCCTGCCTACCTCACCTCCTGCCTCCCTACTCTCCTGCCTCCCTACCTCCTGCCTCCTACTCTCCTGCCTCCCTACTCACCTCCTGCCTCCCCTGCCTCTCTCCTGCCTCCCTACTCCCTGCCTCCCTGCCTCCCTACTCTCCTGCCTACCTCACCTCCTGCCTCCCTACTCTCCTGCCTCCCTACTCTCCTGCCTCCCTACTCTCCTGCCTCCCTACTCTCCTGCCTCCCTACTCTCCTGCCTCCCTACTCTCCTGCCTCCCTACTCTCCTGCCTCCCTACTCTCCTGCCTCCCTCCTCTCCTCCTGCCTCCCTACTCTCCTGCCTCCCTACTCTCCTGCCTCCCTCTCACCTCCTGCCTCCCTACTCTCCTGCCTCCCTACTCTCCTGCCTCCCTACTCTCCTGCCTCCCTACTCTCCTGCCTCCCCTCCTGCCTCCCTACTCTCCTGCCTCCCCCTCTCCTGCCTCCCTACTCTCCTGCCTCCCTACTCTCCTGCCTCCCTACTCTCCTGCCTCCCTACTCTCCTGCCTCCCCCTACCTCCTGCCTCCCTACTCTCCTGCCTCCCTACTCTCTCCTGCCTCCCTACTCCTGCCTCCCTACTCTCCTGCCTCCCTACTCTCCTGCCTCCCTACTCTCCTGCCTCCCTACTCTCCTGCCTCCCTACTCTCCTGCCTCCCTACTCTCCTGCCTCCTACCTCCTGCCTCCCTCCTGCCTCCCTACTCTCCTGCCTCCCTACTCTCCTGCCTCCCTACTCTCCTGCCTCCCTACTCTCCTGCCTACCTTACTCTCCTGCCTCCCTACTCTCCTGCCTCCCTACTCTCCTGCCTCCCTACTCTCCTGCCTCCCTACTCTCCTGCCTCCCTACTCTCCTGCCTCCCTACTCTCCTGCCTCCCTACTCTCCTGCCTCCCTCCTCTCCTGCCTCCCTACTCTCCTGCCTCCCTCCTCTCCTGCCTCCCTACTCTCCTGCCTCCCTACTCTCCTGCCTCCCTACTCTCCTGCCTCCCTACTCTCCTGCCTCCTCCCTACTCCTCTGCCTCCCTACTCTCCTGCCTCCCTCTCTCCTGCCTCCCTACCCTCCTGCCTCCCTACTCTCCTGCCTCCCTACTCTCCTGCCTCCCTACTCTCCTGCCTCCCTACTCTCCTGCCTCCCTACTCTCCTGCCTCCCTCCTGCCTCCCCTCTCCTGCCTCCCTACTCTCCTGCCTCCCTACTCTCCTGCATCCCTACTCTCCTGCTCCTCCCTCTCCTGCCTCCCTACTCTCCTGCCTCCCTACCTCCTGCCTCCCTCACTCTCCTGCCTCCCTACTCTCCTGCCTCCCTACTCTCCTGCCTCCCTCCCTCTCCTGCCTCCCCCTACTCTCCTGCCTCCCTACTCTCCTGCCTCCCTACTCTCCTGCCTCCCCCCCTGCCTCCCTACTCTCCTGCCTCCTACTCTCCTGCCTCCCTACTCTCCTGCCTCCCCTACTCTCCTGCCTCCCTACTCTCCTGCCTCCCTACTCTCCTGCCTCCCTCCTCTCCTGCCTCCCTACTCTCCTGCCTCCCTACTCTCCTGCCTCCCTCCCCTCCTTTCTACCCTCCTCACCTCCTGCCTCCCTACTCTCCTGCCTCCCTACTCTCCTGCCTACCTCCCTCCTGCCTCCCTACTCTCCTGCCTCCCTCTCCCTCCTGCCTCCTGCCTCCCTCCTGCCTCCCTACCTGCCTCCCTACTCTCCTGCCTCCCTACTCTCCTGCCTCCTGCCTCCTCTCCTGCCTCCCTACTCTCCTGCCTCCCTCTCCTGCCTCCTGCCTCCTGCCTCCTCCCCTCCTGCCTCCCTACTCTCCTGCCTCCCTACTCTCCTGCCTCCCTACTCTCCTGCCTCCCTACTCTCCTGCCTCCCTACTCTCCTGCCTCCCTACTCTCCTGCCTCCCTACTCTCCTGCCTCCCTCCCCTCCTGCCTCCCTACTCTCCTGCCTCCCTACTCTCCTGCCTCCCTCCTCTCCTGCCTCCCTCCCTCCTGCCTCCCTACTCTCCTGCCTCCCCCTACCTCCTGCCTCCCTACTCTCCCTGCCTCCCTACTCTCCTGCCTCCCTACTCTCCTCCCTCTCTCCTGCCTCCCTCACCTCCTGCCTCCCTACTCTCCTGCCTCCCTACTCTCCTGCCTCCCTACTCTCCTGCCTCCCTACTCTCCTGCCTCCCTACTCTCCTGCCTCCCTACTCTCCTGCCTACTCCCCTCCTGCCTCCCTACTCTCCTGCCTCCCTACTCTCCTGCCTCCTACTCTCCTGCCTCCTCACCTCCTGCCTCCCTACTCTCCTGCCTCCTCCTCCTGCCTCCCTCCTCCTGCCTCCCTCCCCTCCTGCCTCCTACTCTCCTGCCTCCCTACTCTCCCCTGCCTCCTTTCTCCTCCCTGCCTCCCTACTCTCCTGCCTCCCTACTCTCCTGCCTCCCTACTCTCCTGCCTCCTCCCCCCCTCCTGCCTCCCTACTCTCCCTGCCTCCCTACTCTCCTGCCTACCTCCCCTCCTGCCTCCCTACTCTCCTGCCTGCCTCCCTCCTGCCTCCCTACTCTCCTGCCTCCCTACTCTCCTGCCTCCCTACTCTCCTCCCTGCCTCCCTTTCTCTCCTGCCTCCCTACTCTCCTGCCTCCCTACTCTCCTGCCTCCCTACTCTCCTGCCTCCCTACTCTCCTGCCTCCCTCCTGCCTCCTGCCTCCCTACTCTCCTGCCTCCCTACTCCCTCCTGCCTCCCTCCTGCCTCCCTACTCTCCTGCCTCCTACTCTCCTGCCTCCCCCTCCTGCCTCCCTACTCTCCTGCCTCCCTACTCTCCTGCCTCCCTACTCTCCTGCCTCCCTTCCCTCCTGCCTCCTCCCCTCCTGCCTCCCTACTCTCCTGCCTCCCTACTCTCCTGCCTCCCCCCTCCTTTCTCCTACCTCTCCTGCCTCCCTACTCTCCTGCCTCCCTACTCTCCTGCCTCCCTACTCTCCTGCCTCCCTACTCTCCTGCCTCCCTACTCTCCTGCCTCCTCCTGCTCTCCCTGCCTCCCTACTCTCCTGCCTCCCTACTCTCCTGCCTCCCTACTCTCCTGCCTCCCTACTCTCCTGCCTCCCTACTCTCCTGCCTCCCTACCTCCTGCCTCCCTACTCTCCTGCCTCCCTCCTCCTGCCTCCCTACTCTCCTGCCTCCCTCCTCCTGCCTCCCTACTCTCCTGCCTCCCTACTCTCCTGCCTCCCTACTCTCCCATCCCTCTCCTCCTGCCTCCCTACTCTCCTGCCTCCCTACTCTCCTGCCTCCCTACCCTCCTGCCTCCCTACTCTCCTGCCTCCCTACTCTCCTGCCTCCCTACTCTCCTGCCTCCCTCTCTCCTGCCTCCCTCCTCCTCCTCCTCCTCCCTACTCTCCTGCCTCCCTACTCTCCTGCCTCCCTACTCTCCTGCCTCCCTACTCTCCTGCCTCCCTACTCTCCTGCATCCCTACTCTCCTGCCTCCCTACTCTCTGCCTCCCTACTCTCCTGCCTCCCTACTCTCCCCTGCCTCCCTACTCTCCTGCCTCCCTACTCTCCTGCCTGCCTCCCTGCCTCCCTCCTGCCTCCCTACTCTCCTGCCTCCCTACTCTCCTGCCTCCCTACTCTCCTGCCTCCCTACTCTCCTGCCTCCCTACTCTGCCTCCCTACCTCCTCCTACCTCCCTCCTGCCTCCCTACTCCTCCTGCCTCCCTCCCCTCCTGCCTCCTACTCCCTGCCTCCCTACTCCCTGCCTCCCTACTCTCCTGCCTCCCTACTCTCCTGCCTCCCTACTCTCCTGCCTCCCTACTCTCCTGCCTCCCTACTCTCCTGCCTCCCTACTCTCCTGCCTCCCTACTCTCCTGCCTCCCTACTCTCCTGCCTCCCTCCCTACTCTCCTGCCTCCCTACTCTCCCCTCCCTCCTGCCTCCCTACTCTCCTGCCTCCCTGATCTCCTGCCTCCCTACCTCCTGCCTCCCTACTCTCCTGCCTCCCTACTCTCCTGCCTCCCTACTCTCCTGCTCCCTCCTCCCTCCTGCCTCCCTACTCTCCTGCCTCCCTACTCTCCTGCCTCCCTCCCCTCCTGCCTCCCTCCTGCCTCCTGCTCTCTCCCCCTACTCTCCTGCCTCCCTACTCTCCTGCCTCCCTACCTCTCCTGCCTCCCTACTCTCCTGCCTCCCTCCCCTCCTGCCTCCTACCTCCTGCCTCTCTCCTGCCTCCCTGCTCTCCTCCTGCCTCCCCTACTCTCTGCCTCCCTACTCTCCTGCCTCCCTCTCTCCTGCCTCCCTACTCTCCTGCATCCCTACTCTCCTGCCTCCCTACTCTCCTGCCTCCCTACTCTCCTGCCCTCCCCTCCCTCCTCCTGCCTCCCTCACCTCCTGCCTCCCCTACTCTCCTGCCTCCCCTACTCTCCTGCCTCCTACTCTCCTGCCTCCCTACTCTCCTGCCTCCTGCTCTCCTGCCTCCCTCTCCTGCCTCCTCTACCTCCTGCCTCCCTCCTCCTGCCTCCCTCCTCTCCTGCCTCCCTACTCTCCTGCCTCCCTCCTCCCTACTCTCCTGCCTCCCTCCTCCCTGCCTCCTCCCCGCCTCCCTACTCTCCTGCCTCCCTACTCTCCTGCCTCCCTACTCTCCCTGCCTCCCTACTCTCTGCATCCCTACTCTCCTGCCTCCCTACTCTCCTGCATCCCTACTCTCCTGCCTACTCTCCCCCTCCTGCCTCCCTACTCTCCTGCCCTCTCTCCTGCTCCCTACTCTCCTGCCTCCCTACTCTCCCTGCCTCCCTACTCTCCTGCCTCCCTACTCTCCTGCCTCCCTACTCTCTTGCCTCCCTACTCTCCTGCCTCCCTCCTGCCTCCCCTCCTCCTGCCTCCCTCCTGCTGCCTCCCTCCTGCCTCCCCTCCTGCCTCCCTACTCTCCTGCCTCACTGCTCCTGCCTACCTTCCTCCTGCCTCCCTACTCTCCTGCCTCCCTACCTGCCTACCTCCCTCCTGCCTCCCTACTCTCCTGCCTCCCTACTCTCCTGCCTCCCTACTCTCCTGCCTACCTCCCTCCTGCCTACCTCACCTCCTGACTCCCTACTCTCCTGCCTCCCTCCCCCTCCTGCCTACCCCCTCCTCCTGCCTCCCTACTCTCCTGCCTCCCTACTCTCCTGCCTCCCTACTCTCCTGCCTACCTCACCTCCTGCCTCCCTCCTGCCTCCCTCCTCCTGCCTCCTACTCTCCTGCCTCCCTACTCTCCTGCGTCTCTACTCTCCTGCCTCCCTCCCTCCTGCCTCCCTACTCTCCTGCCTCCCTACTCTCCTGCCTCCCTACTCTCCTGCCTCCCTACTCTCCTGCCTCCCTACTCTCATGCATCCCTACTCTCCTGCCTCCCTCCCTCCTGCCTCCCTACTCTCCTGCCTCCCTACTCTCCTGCCTCCCTGCCTCCCTACTCTCCTGCCTCCCTACTCTCCTGCATCCCTACTCTCCTGCCTCCCCTCCTGCCTCCCTACTCTCCTGCCTCCCCTCCTGCCTGCCTCCCCTCCTGCCTACCTCCCCTCCTGCCTCCCTACTCTCCTGCCTCCCTACTCTCCTGCCTACCTCCCCTCCTGCCTACCTCACCTCCTGACTCCCTACTCTCCTGCCTCCCTCCCCTCCTGCCTACCCCTCCTCCTGCCTCCCTCCCCTCCTGCCTCCCTACTCTCCTGCCTCCCTACTCTCCTGCCTACCTCACCTCCTGCCTCCCTACTCCCCTCCTGCCTCCCTACTCTCCTGCCTCCCTACTCTCCTGCCTCCATACTCTCCTGCCTCCCTACTCCCCTGCATACCTCCCCTCCTTTCTACCTCGCCTCCAGCCTCCCTACTCTCCTGCCTTTCTACTCTCCTGCCTACCTCCCCTCCTTTCTACCTCCCCTCCTGCCTCCCTACTCTCCTGCCTCCCTACTCTCCTTTCTACCTCCCCTCCTTTCTACCTCCCCTCCTGCCTCCCTACTCTCCTGCCTACCTCCCCCTCCTTTCTACCTCCCCCCTGCCTCCCTACTCTCCTGTCTCCCTACTCTCCAGCCTCCCCTCCTGCCTACCTTCCCTCCCCTGCCTACCTCCTCCTCCTGCCTCCCTACTCTCCTGCCTCCCTACTCTCCTGCCTCCCCACTCCTCTCTCCTGCCTCCCTACTCTCCTGCCTCCCTACTCTCCTGCCTCCCTCCCCCTCCTGCCTCCCTACTCTCCTGCCTCCCTACTCTCCTGCCTCCTCCCCTCCTCTCCTGCCTACCTCCCCTCCTGCCTCCCTACTCTCCTGCCTCCCTACTCTCCTGCCTCCCTACTCTCCTGCCTACTCTCCTGCCTCCCTACTCTCTTGCATCCCTACTCTCCTGCCTCCCTCACCTCCTGCCTCCCTACTCTCCTGCCTCCCTACTCTCCTGCCTCCCTACTCTCCTGCCTCCCTACTCTCCTGCCTCCCTACTCTCCTGCATCCCTACTCTCCTGCCTCCCCTCCTGCCTCCCTACTCTCCTGCCTCCCCTCCTGCCTGCCTCCCCTCCTGCCTACTTCCCCTCCTGCCTACCTCCCCTCCTGCCTCCCTACTCTCCTGCCTCCCTACTCTCCTGCCTACCTCCCCTCCTGCCTACCTCACCTCCTGACTCCCTACTCTCCTGCCTCCCTCCCCTCCTGCCTACCCCCTCCTCCTGCCTCCCTCCCCTCCTGCCTCCCTACTCTCCTGCCTCCCTACTCTCCTGCCTACCTCACCTCCTGCCTCCCTACTCCCTCCTGCCTCCCTACTCTCCTGCCTCCCTACTCTCCTGCCTCCTCCCCTCCCTACTCCCCTCCCCTCCTTTCTACCTGCCCAGCCTCCCTACTCTCCTGCCTTTCTACTCTCCTGCCTACCTCCCCCCTTTCTACCTCCCCTCCTGCCTCCCTACTCTCCTGCCTCCCTACTCTCCTCCCTCCCTCCTTTCTACCTCCTCCTGCCTCCCTACTCTCCTGCCTACCTCCCCTCCTTTCTACCTCCCCTCCTGCCTCCCTACTCTCCTGTCTCCCTACTCTCCAGCCTCCCCTCCTGCCTACCTTCCCTCTTGCCTACCTCCCCTCCTGCCTCCCTACTCTCCTGCCTCCCTACTCTCCTTCCTCCCCACTCTCCTGCCTCCCTACTCTCCTGCCTACCTCCCCTCCTGCCTCCCTACTCTCCTGCCTCCCTACTCTCCTGCCTCCCTCCCCTCCTGCCTCCCTACTCTCCTGCCTCCCTACTCTCCTACCCCCCTCCTCTCCTGCCTACCTCCCCTCCTGCCTCCCTACTCTCCTGCCTCCATAATCTCCTGCCTC
Organism: Oncorhynchus masou masou; assembly: GCF_036934945.1. Classification (NCBI taxonomy): domain Eukaryota; kingdom Metazoa; phylum Chordata; class Actinopteri; order Salmoniformes; family Salmonidae; genus Oncorhynchus; species Oncorhynchus masou. The sequence continues at coordinate 11,773,415 of NC_088218.1, read as the reverse complement.
CCTACTCTCCTGCCTCCCTACTCTCCTGCCTCCCTACTCTCCTGCCTCCCTACTCTCCTGCATCCCTACTCTCCTGCCTCCCTCCCCTCCTGCATCCCTACTCTCCTGCCTCCCTACTCTCCTGCCTCCCTACTCTCCTGCCTCCCTACTCTCCTGCCTCCCTACTCTCCTGCATCCCTACTCTCTTGCATCCCTACTCTCCTGCCTCCCTCTCCTCCTGCCTCCCTACTCTCCTGCCTCCCCTCCTGCCTCCCTCCCCTCCTGCCTACCTCACCTCCTGCCTCCCTACTCTCCTGCCTCCCTACTCTCCTGCCTACCTCCCCTCCTGCCCCCCTACTCTCCTGCCTCCCTACTCTCCTGCCTACCTCCCCTCCTGCCTCCCTACTCTCCTGCCTCCCTACTCTCCTGCTTCCCTACTCTCCTGCATCCCTACTCTCTTGCATCCCTACTCTCCTGCCTCCCACCCCTCCTGCCTCCCTACTCTCCTGCCTCCCTACTCTCCTGCTTCCCTACTCTCCTGCCTCCCTACTCTCCTGCATCCCTACTCTCCTGCCTCCCTACTCTCCTGCCTCCCTACTCTCCTGCATCCCTACTCTCTTGCCTCCTTCCCCCTGCCTCCCTACTCTCCTCCCCCCCCTCCTGCCTACTTCCCCTCCTCCTGCCTACCTCACCTCCTGCCTCCCTACTCTCCTGCCTCCCTACTCTCCTGCCTCCATACTCTCCTGCCTCCCTACTCTCCTGCCTCCCTACTCTCTTGCATCCCTACTCTCCTGCCTCCCTCCCCTCCTGCCTACCTCACCTCCTGCCTCCCTACTCTCCTGCCTCCCTACTCTCCTGCCTACCCCCTCCTGCCTCCTTACTCTCCTGCCTCCCTGATCTCCTACCTCCCTACTCTCCTGCCTCCCCCCTTCTGCCTCCCTACTCTCCTGCCTCCCTACTCTCCTGCCTCCCTACTCCCTGCCTACCTTCCCTCCTTTCTACCTCCCCTCCTGCCTCCCTACTCTCCTGCCTCCTTACTCTCCTGCCTCCCTCCCCTCCTTTCTACCTCGCCTCCTGCCTCCCTACTCTCCTGCCTCCCTACTCTCCTGCCTCCCTACTCTCCTTCATCCCTACTCTCTTGCATCCCTACTCTCCTGCCTCCCTCCCCTCCTGCCTCCCTACTCTCCTGCCTCCCTACTCTCCTGCTTCCCTACTCTCCTGCCTCCCTACTCTCCTGCCTCCCTACTCTCCTGCCTCCCTACTCTCCTGCCTCCCTACTCTACTGCATCCCTACTCTCTTGCATCCCTACTCTCCTTCCTGCCTCCCTACTCTCCTGCCCCCCCTCCTGCCTCCCTCCCCTCTTGCCTACCTCACCTCCTGCCTCCCTACTCTACTGCCTCCTTACTCTCCTGCCTCCCTACTCTCCTGCCTCCCTACTCTCCTGCCTCCCTCCTCCTGCCTCTCCTGCCTCCCTACTCTCCTGCCTCCCTACTCTCCTGCCTCCCTACTCTCCTGCCTACCTCCCTCCTGCCTCCCTACTCTCCTGCCTCCCTCCCCTCCTGCCTCCCTCCCCTCCTGCCTCCCTCCCCTCCTGCCTCCCTCCCCTCCTGCCTCCCTACTCTCCTGCCTCCCTACTCTCCTGCCTCCCTACTCTCTTGCATCCCTACTCTCCTGCCTCCCTCCCCTCCTGCCTCCCTACTCTCCTGCCTCCCTACTCTCCTGCCTCCCTACTTTCCTGCCTCCCTACTCTCCTGCCTCCCTACTCTCCTGCATCCCTACTCTCCTGCCTCCCTACTCTCCTGCATCCCTACTCTCTTGCATCCCTACTCTCCTGCATCCCTCCCCTCCTGCCTCCCTACTCTCCTGCCTCCCTACTCTCCTGCTTCCCTACTCTCCTGCCTCCCTACTCTCCTGCCACCCTACTCTCCTGCCTCCCTACTCTCCTGCATCCCTACTCTCTTGCCTCCCTACTCTCCTGCCTCCCCTCCTGCCTCCCTAATCTCCTGCCTCCCCTCCTGCCTACCTCACCTCCTGCCTCCCTACTCTCCTGCCTCCCTACTCTCCTGCCTCACTATTCTCCTGCCTACCTTCCCTCCTGCCTCCCTACTCTCCTGCCTCCCTACTCTACTGCCTACCTCCCCTCCTGCCTCCCTACTCTCCTGCCTCCCTACTCTCCTGCCTCCCTACTCTCCTGCCTACCTCCCCTCCTGCCTACCTCACCTCCTGACTCCCTACTCTCCTGCCTCCCTCCCCTCCTGCCTACCCCTCCTCCTGCCTCCCTACTCTCCTGCCTCCCTACTCTCCTGCCTCCCTACTCTCATGCCTACCTCACCTCCTGCCTCCCTACTCTCCTGCCTCCCTCCCCTCCTGCCTCCCTACTCTCCTGCCTCCCTACTCTCCTGCGTCTCTACTCTCCTGCCTCCCTCACCTCCTGCCTCCCTACTCTCCTGCCTCCCTACTCTCCTGCCTCCCTACTCTCCTGCCTTCCTACTCTCCTGCCTCCCTACTCTCTTGCATCCCTACTCTCCTGCCTCCCTCACCTCCTGCCTCCCTACTCTCCTGCCTCCCTACTCTCCTGCCTCCCTACTCTCCTGCCTCCCTACTCTCCTGCCTCCCTACTCTCCTGCATCCCTACTCTCCTGCCTCCCCTCCTGCCTCCCTACTCTCCTGCCTCCCCTCCTGCCTGCCTCCCCTCCTGCCTACTTCCCCTCCTGCCTCCCTACTCTCCTGCCTCCCTACTCTCCTGCCTACCTCCCCTCCTGCCTACCTCACCTCCTGACTCCCTACTCTCCTGCCTCCCTCCCCTCCTGCCCCCCTCCTCCTGCCTCCCTCCCCCCTGCCTCCCTACTCTCCTGCCTCCCTACTCTCCTGCCTACCTCACCTCCTGCCTCCCTACTCCCCTCCTGCCTCCCTACTCTCCTGCCTCCCTACTCTCCTGCCTCCATACTCTCCTGCCTCCCTACTCCCCTGCATACCTCCCCTCCTTTCTACCTCGCCTCCAGCCTCCCTACTCTCCTGCCTTTCTACTCTCCTGCCTACCTCCCCTCCTTTCTACCTCCCCTCCTGCCTCCCTACTCTCCTGCCTCCCTACTCTCCTTTCTACCTCCCCTCCTTTCTACCTCCCCTCCTGCCTCCCTACTCTCCTGCCTACCTCCCCTCCTTTCTACCTCCCCTCCTGCCTCCCTACTCTCCTGTCTCCCTACTCTCCAGCCTCCCCTCCTGCCTACCTTCCCTCCTGCCTACCTCCCCTCCTGCCTCCCTACTCTCCTGCCTCCCTACTCTCCTGCCTCCCCACTCTCCTGCCTCCCTACTCTCCTGCCTACCTCCCCTCCTGCCTCCCTACTCTCCTGCCTCCCTACTCTCCTGCCTCCCTACTCTCCTGCCTCCCTCCCCTCCTGCCTCCCTACTCTCCTGCCTCCCTACTCTCCTGCCTCCCTACTCTCCTGCCTACCTCCCCTCCTCTCCTGCCTACCTCCCCTCCTGCCTCCCTACTCTCCTGCCTCCATACTCTCCTGCCTCCCTAATCTCCTGCCTCCCTACTCTCCTGCCTCCCTACTCTCCTGCCTCCCTACTCTCCTGCATCCCTACTCTCCTGCCTCCCTCCTCTCCTGCATCCCTACTCTCCTGCCTCCCTACTCTCCTGCCTCCCTAATCTCCTGCCTCCCTACTCTCCTGCCTCCCTACTCTCCTGCCTCCCTACTCTCCTGCATCCCTACTCTCCTGCCTCCCTCCCCTCCTGCATCCCTACTCTCCTGCCTCCCTACTCTCCTGCCTCCCTACTCTCCTGCCTCCCTACTCTCCTGCCTCCCTACTCTCCTGCATCCCTACTCTCTTGCATCCCTACTCTCCTGCCTCCCTCTCCTCCTGCCTCCCTACTCTCCTGCCTCCCCTCCTGACTCCCTCCCCTCCTGCCTACCTCACCTCCTGCCTCCCTACTCTCCTGCATCCCTACTCTCTTGCATCCCTACTCTCCTGCCTCCCTCTCCTCCTGCCTCCCTACTCCCTGCCTCCCTCCTCCTCCCTCCCCTCCTGCCTACCTCACCTCCTGCCTCCCTACTCTCCTGCCTCCCTACTCTCCTGCCTCCCTACTCTCCTGCCTACCTCCCCTCCTGCCCCCCTACTCTCCTGCCTCCCTACTCTCCTGCCTACCTCCCCTCCTGCCTCCCTACTCTCCTGCCTCCCTACTCTCCTGCTTCCCTACTCTCCTGCATCCCTACTCTCTTGCATCCCTACTCTCCTGCCTCCCTCCCCCTCCTGCCTCCCTACTCTCCTGCCTCCCTACTCTCCTGCTTCCCTACTCTCCTGCCTCCCTACTCTCCTGCCTCCCTACTCTCCTGCCTCCCTACTCTCCTGCCTCCCTACTCTCCTGCATCCCTACTCTATTGCATCCCTACTCTCTTGCCTCCTTCCCCTCCTGCCTCCCTACTCTCCTCCCCCCCTCCTGCCTACTTCCCCTCCTGCCTACCTCACCTCCTGCCTCCCTACTCTCCTGCCTCCCTACTCTCCTGCCTCCCTACTCTCCTGCCTCCCTACTCTCTTGCATTCCTACTCTCCTGCCTCCCTCCCCTCCTGCCTCCCTACTCTACTGCCTCCCTACTCTCCTGCTTCCCTACTCTCCTGCCTCCCTACTCTCCTGACTCCCTACTCTCCTGCATCCCTACTCTCTTGCATCCCTACTCTCCTGCCTCCCTCCCCTCCTGCCTCCCTACTCTCCTGCCTCCCCTCCTGCCTCCCTCCCCTCCTGCCTACCTCACCTCCTGCCTCCCTACTCTCCTGCCTCCCTACTCTCCTGCCTACCCCCCTCCTGCCTCCTTACTCTCCTGCCTCCCTGATCTCCTACCTCCCTACTCTCCTGCCTCCCCCCTTCTGCCTCCCTACTCTCCTGCCTCCCTACTCTCCTGCCTCCCTACTCCCCTGCCTACCTTCCCTCCTTTCTACCTCCCCTCCTGCCTCCCTACTCTCCTGCCTCCCTACTCTCCTGCCTCCTTACTCTCCTGCCTTCCTACTCCCCTCCTTTCTACCTCGCCTCCTGCCTCCCTACTCTCCTGCCTCCCTACTCTCCTGCCTCCCTACTCTCCTGCCTCCCTACTCTCCTTCATCCCTTCTTTCTTGCATCCCTACTCTCCTGCCTCCCTCCCCTCCTGCCTCCCTACTCTCCTGCCTCCCTACTCTCCTGCTTCCCTACTCTCCTGCCTCCCTACTCTCCTGCCTCCCTACTCTACTGCATCCCTACTCTCTTGCATCCCTACTCTCCTTCCTGCCTCCCTACTCTCCTGCCCCCCCTCCTGCCTCCCTCCCCTCCTGCCTACCTCACCTCCTGCCTCCCTACTCTCCTGCCTCCCTACTCTCCTGCCTCCCTACTCTCCTGCCTCCCTACTCTCCTGCCTCCCTACTCTCCTGCCTCCCTACTCTCCTGCCTACCTCCCCTCCTGCCTCCCTACTCTCCTGCCTCCCTACTCTCCTGCCTCCCTACTCTCCTGCCTACCTCACCTCCTGCCTCCCTACTCTCCTGCCTACTTCCCCTCCTGCCTCCCTCCCCTCCTGCCTCCCTCCCTCCTGCCTCCCTACTCTCCTGCCTCCCTACTCTCCTGCCTCCCTACTCTCCTGCCTCCCTACTCTCCTGCCTCCCTACTCCCCTGCCTACCACCCCTCCTTTCTACCTACCCTCCTGCCTCCCTACTCTCCAGCCTCCATACTCTACTGCCTCCCTACTCTCCTGCCTACCTCCCCTCCTTTCTACCTCCCTACTCTCCTGCCTTCCTACTCTCCTGCCTACCTCCCCTCCTGCCTCCCTACTCTCCTGCCTACCTCCCCTCCTGCCTACCTCCCCTCCTGCCTCCCTACTCTCCTGCCTCCCTACTCTCCTGCCAACCTTCCCTCCTGCCTCCCTACTCTCCTGCCTCCCTACTCTCCTGCCTCCCTACTGTCCTACCTCCCTCCCTTCCTGCCTCCCTACTCTCCTGCCTCCAAACCACAAGTTTATCCCATGTATTGCTTACGATCAATATTGGTGGCCCATGTGGAAATCCAACTTGCAACCTTCGCATTGCCAACACCCACCGCGCTCCAACCAACTGAGATCTGTTGATCTCAATGCCACGCAGAAAGGTCTCCGGTTTTAACTAGTGATGCTATGGAGGTTTGAGCTCCAAAGAGAGAGAGGGGGGGCTACTACAGAATGGGCCCCACTCCAGCTGTTAGGAAAGCAAATTCCCTCCTCTCCACTCCCTCTATCCTCCTCTCTCCACTCCCTCTATCCTCCTCTCTCCACTCCCTCTATCCTCCTCTCCCCACTCCCTCTATCCTCCTCTCTCCACTCCCTCTATCCTCCTCTCTCCACTCCCTCTATCCTCCTCTCTCCACTCCCTCTATCCTCCTCTCTCCACTCCCTCTATCCTCCTCTCTCCACTCCCTCTATCCTCCTCTCTCCACTCCCTCTATCCTCTCCCCTCCCTCTATCCTCCTCTCTCCACTCCCTCTATCCTCTCCCACTCCCTCTATCCTCCTCTCTCCACTCCGCCTGTCCTCCTCTCCACTCCCTCTATCCTCCTCTCTCCACTCCCTCTATCCTCCTCTCTCCACTCCCCCTATCCTCCTCTCTCCACTCCCCTATCCTCCTCTCTCCACTCCCCCTATCCTCCTCTCCACTCCCCTATCCTCCTCTCTCCACTCCCTTTATCCTCCTCTCTCCACTCCCCTATCCTCCACTCTCCATCTCCCCCTATCCTCCTCTCTCCACTCCCCCTATCCTCCTCTCTCCACTCCCCCTATCCTCCTCTCTCCACTCTCCCCCTCTCTCATCCTCTATCCTCCCACTCCCGCTCATCCTCCCACTCCCTATCTCTCCACTCCCCCTATCCTCCTCTCCTCTCCACTCCCCCTATCCTCCTCTCTCCACTCCCTCTATCCTCCTCTCCACTCCCTCTATCCTCCTCTCCCACTCCCTCTATCCTCCACTCTCCACTCCCTCTATCCTCCTCTCTCCACTCCCTTTATCCCCTCCCGCTATCTCCACTCCCACTCCCTTTATCCTCCTTTCTCCACTCCCCCTATCCTCCTCTCTCCACTCCCCTATCCTCCTCTCTCCACTCCCTCTATCCTCCTCTCTCCACTCCCCCTATCCTCCTCTCTCCACTCCCGCTATCCTCCTCTCTCCACTCCCCTATCCTCCTCTCTCCACTCCTGCTATCCTCCTCTCTCCACTCCCACTATCCTCCTCTCTCCACTCCCGCTATCCTCCTCTCTCCACTCCCGCTCCTCCTCTTCCTCTCTCCACTCCCCTATCTATCCCTCCCTCCTCCCTCCCGCTATCCTCTCTCCACTTCTATCCTCCTCTCCACTCCTTCTATCCTCCTCTCTCCACTCCCTCTATCCTCCTCTCTCCACTCTATCCTCTATCCTCCCTCCTCTTCCACTCCCTCTATCCTCATCTCTCACTCCTGCTATCCTCCACTCTCTCCTCTCACTCCCTCTATCCTCCTCTCTCCACTCCCTCTATCCTCTCATCCTCCCTCTCTCCACTCCCTCTATCCTCCTCTCCACTCTCTCTCCTCCTCCTCCACTCTCTACCTCCTCTCTCCACTCCCTCCTCTCTCCACTCCCTCTATCCTCCTCTCCACTCCCTCTATCCTCCTCTCTCCCACCCCTCTATCCTCCTCTCTCCACTCCCACTCCCCTATCCTCCTCTCTCCACCCCCTCTATCCTCCTCCTCCACTCCCTCTCTCTCCACTCCCTCTATCCTCCTCTCTCCACTCCCTCTATCCTCTCAACTCCCTCTATCCTCCTCTCTCCACTCCCTCTATCCTCCTATCCCTCTCTCCAACTCCCTCTCCCCTCCTCTCTCCACTCCCTCTGTCCTCCTCTCTCCACCCCCTCTATCCACCTCTCTCCACTCCCTCTATCCTCCTCTCTCCACTCTCTCTATCCTCCTCTCTCCACTCTCTCTATCCTCCTCTCTCCACTCTCTCTATCCTCCTCTCTCCACTCCCTCTATCCTCCTCTCTCCACTCCCTCTATCCTCTCCACTCCCTCTGTCCTCCTCTCTCCACTCCCTCTATCCTCCTCTCTCCACTCCCTCTATCCTCCTCTCTCCACTCCCTCTATCCTCTCCAGTCCTGGAATCACAGGAATGTGAGGCATGAGGGTCTATTAGAGACCCACAACAAACTACCAATTAATCCCCCTCTCCCTCCTCCTCTGCTCACTCCCTCCTTTCCTCCCCTCATCCCCTCCCTTTCTCTGAATTGTCCCTCAGACCACAGCCGCCCCCCCGTGTTAGAACAGCAGGGAGAGGTTGGACTTCCAGCTGTAGAGGACAGAGAACTGTATTACATTCCTGCATCATATTACACACGGAAGTTGAAGGTCATAATTCATCTTTCTCTGTGATTTGAGTGTCACCGGTGACAACTTTGTAGAAATTCTTCAAGGTCATTTCAAATGTTGCCTAATGGACAACGCTAATATTTCATCCCCTCTTCCCGCAAGAAAACAGCTAGATATTACATGCTAATACCACCCCTAGTCCTGTGAAGGCAGAAGTGGATGAAGTGGGGGTGGACGGCTGCTAGGATCTCTCCATACCTGCATTATTCAACACACTGATACACACACACCCTGCGGTCGGTTCGGTGGGCTGAGTGGAGCTGGGCGCCCCAGGGCAACACCTGGCTCCTTCATGCTATCATTGGTGGGGTGGGGGGGGGGAGCAGCCGGCCAGCCAGCCAGCAGTACAATGCTCTGACTGTGCCTGTTTGGCAAGGCTGACCTTATCTGCCACAGGCATTTATCTCCAGCTCAACCCTGGCTGTGTGTGTTGTGGGGGTGATGCAGACAGTCATGTGCGTTTCATTTGGAATGTTCGTATGTGCCCACCTGTTTGAGTTCTGCAACCTGACCTGTGTAGTACTCACCTGTCATCTCCACTGATGCAGAATAGTGTTGTAACTGTGTGTGTGTGTGTGTGTGTGTGTGTGTGTGTGTTGCAGAGTCAGGTGAGGACCCAGCAGCCTATGACATCCTGGCTAACCCCCCAGGCCCAGGAGAGGAGGAGGAGGAGGACACGAGGCAGGGCTTTGAGTTTGAGTTCTCTGACCGACCTCTCCTGCCCTGCTACAACATTCAGCTCTCCCTCTCACAGGGGTAAGTGTCTGTGTGTCATTATGAGCCCCAGAAATAACATTTTTCCCTCCGGTTCTGACTATAGTTTTGAATCGGTTTCTGTCCTGCAGTAAGCAAAATAATGAGCTTTAGTCTGTCCACCTGTGACCACCCATTACATTACAGTATTGTCACGGTTACCCAGCCACATTATAGCAGTGTTGTTGTTCTCACCAGTAACCCTACACTTCACTGCATGTTGGGTTCCCTCCATCCATCCGTCCCTCCTCTCCCCCGTTCCAGTGTGTTATCAAGCAGACGAGAGGAGGGATCATTATGATCAGGGTATCGATAAAGTCATTAGTCACACCGACCTGGGGGAGGGAGGGTCATTAGTCACACCGATCTGGGGGAGGGAGGGGGGAGGGTCATTACTCACACCGACCTGGCGGAGGGAGGAGGAGGGGGGTGTCATTAACCAGGGGGCTCGCCACAGGAGGAAATGATTTATGTGGAGGGAAGAAGAGCGACTAGTAGAAGCAGAGCTCTTTAATACTGTGGGTTGCTCTGATATGAGGGAGGAGAAACATTAGGGGGTTGGAGAGATGGAGAGGAACAGAGAGGGTGGGTAAAGAGACAGAGAGGAGGTTGGATGGAGGATTTTAGAGAGAACGATTGGAGGATTGATAGGATGGTAGAGAGAAAGGAGATTTGATAGGATGAGAGAGAGAGAGAGAGAGAGAGAAAGAGAGAGAGAGAGAGAGAGAGAGAGGGGGGAGATTTGATAGGATGGTAGAGAGAGAGGAGATTTGATAGGATGGTAGAGAGCGAGATTAGATTTGATAGAATGGTAGAGAGGAGATTTGATAGGATAGTAGAGAGAGAGAGAGAAGATTTGATAGGATGGTAAGAGAGAGAGGAGATTTGATAGAAGGATGGTAGAGAGAAAGGAGGTTTTTTAGGATGCTAGAGAGAGGTTTGATAGGATGGTAGAGAGAGAGAAGATTTGACAGGATAGTAGAGAGAGAGAGGAGATTTGACAGGATGGTAGAGAGAGGTTTGATAGAATGGTAGAGAGAGAGAGGTTTGATAGGATGGTAGAGAGAAAGAGAGAGGTTTGATAGGATGGTAGAGAGAGAGAGGAGGTTTGGTAGAAGGATGGTAGAGAGAGAGAGGAGGTTTGGTAGAAGGATGGTAGAGAGAGAGGTTTGATGGGATTGTAGAGGGAGAGAGGTTTGATAGGATGGTAGAGAGAGAGAGGTTTGATAGGATGGTAGAGAGAGAGGAGGTTTTTTAGGATGGTAGAGAGAAATATAGAGAAGATGGAGATTGACGCTACGCAGCACGGCAGGCTGCCGTTAGCCGGAGACGTTAGCTAGAGACGTGTGTGAATGCAGACAGCGCTAATTGCCTCCCACACCGTTTTCCTCCCGGCCTCGTCACTCACCCTCTCTTCCTCCCCTCCCTCTCATTCTCTCCCTCTTGGCTGCAGCGCACTGTTCTGTGTAATCTTCAGTCTGAGCACCGCTCTCTCTCTCTCCATCTCTCAGCGGAGCTCCCCTCCCCCACTCTTTCTTTCGCTCTCGTTCTCTCTCTCCTCTTGTCTCTCTCTCTCTCCATCTCTCAGCGGAGCTCCCTTCCCCCACTCTTCTTTCTCTCTCGCTCTGCTCTCGTTCTCTCTCTCCTCTTGTCTCTCTCTCTGCTCTCGTTCTCTCTCTCCTCTTGTCTCTCTCACTCTGCTCTCGTTCTCTCTCTCCTCTTGTCTCTCTCTCTCTGCTCTTGTTCTCTCTCTCCTCTCTTCTCTTTCGGGTCGCTCTGCTCTTCTGGCTGATGCAGTATTAATGGATCTCCTGGGCTGTGAGGCCGGCCTGCGCTCTCTCTCACTCACACACATACACACACACACACACACGGAGGCTCGGCAGCGCTTGCATTTACACTCCTCTCCCCATTCAGCTGCTCCCCAGCCGCAGCGCTACACAGCTAACCATTTCAAGTGCTATCGATTGAACAGCGCCCTGTTGTTCGTCACCTACGTGTGTGTGTGTGTGTGTGTGTGTGTGTGTGTGTGTGTGTGTGTGTGTGTGTGTGTGTGTGTGTGTGTGTGTGTGTGTGTGTGTGTGTGTGTGTGTGTGTGTGTGTGAGGGGGGGTTACACACATCCATACTCACATAAGGATTATTCACACACCAACTGAATTCACAGAGCGCCCCCAGAAAAGCCTTTGTGTTTGTATGTGTGTGACACATGTTGAAAACCCCAACCACGGTGCTACAGCCCATAATTACAGCTAGTGTTGAAAAGCTGGAGCCAATGGTGTCACATCACAAGTTTAGAGCCGTGCTAAGCCGTTCCCTCTCTCTCCCTCTCCTTCTCTCTCTTTAACCCTCTCAGTCCCAGAAACTGGCTGCTCCTATCAGACGTCCTGAAGAGACTCAGAATGTCCTCCAGGGCGTTCAGGGCAGCCTTCGCCCATCTGGAGGTAGCAACCATCGCCGAGGCAGAGTTCTACAAGCAGGCGTCACTGTCGCAGCTCTTCTCGTGCCCCGACGAGCTCGCCGCCTTCCTCCCTGACAGCAAGGAGCTGCTGGACCTGGTTGAGACCAGCTCGGAGCTGGCTGCGCTGCTGGGCTCCTCGCTAGAGTGTTTGGACAGCCGATGGGAGCCCAAAGGGGCCCGGGTCAAAGCTAAAGCCCGCTCGTGACCCTGAGATACACACACAGAGGGTGACTCTCAATAAGATCTACTTTCTCCTGAAGTGGACACTCCTTCACTAGTTCCCACCAGTCTGGTGCAGTTATTTGTCTAGTGGTAGTTTCCCACCATGTTTCTTATACCAGCCCTTTCCTTTCAAATCGGTGCAGGGAAGTGAACACTTTGGGAGGAAGGAGAGAGTATTGGGACGTAGCCAACACACACACATGCTCCATGTGTACGTTCCCATGCCCTGTGAGGACTGGACGTTGAATACTGGACAGTATCCCTTCAAAGAGGAAACAGACCCCAGCGCCACACAAACTGCATTTTTTAAATAAATATATTATATATGTATACATTAACAGCCAATTTAATTTGTTCTATATATATATATATATATATATATATATATGTATATCCATACTGTATATCTGCTGCTTTGGTTGTCATGTTGTGGTCAGGTTGTGGGTTTTGACACTGGGTTGACTAGGCTTGTGAACAGGTCAGGAGCAATGTGGGTCGAATGTGGACCTCAGAGGGAGGTAAAGGTTATTGTTTGACTTTGGATCATGGCAGTGCACTTGATTTGAGCTTTACCGACCCATTGGACTTTGATAGATATATATATATAGAGGTGAACTGTGACAAAAACATTTTAGCACTCATGGCTCATCCCAAAGATTTGGGGATTTTTATTTTCAACATTGTCTAAAAATCTAGCTTTATTTGTCTCTTATTTATGACAATGAGGAATTAAGATATTTGATGTGGGTTTTTTTTGTAAAATATAAATGTAAGATACTACAAGACATTTCAATTGAAGAGTGAGATTCATGCTTGAACTTGTAAATAAGATGACCATTTCAGTAACTGTTTTTCTGACTGGGGTGTTTGATTTGTTTGTTTTGGCAATGTAAGCATTTAAACTTTGTAATTAAATACACTTATTTGTATTTATATTTTACAAAAAAGTTCATTTAAATAAATCGCAATAAAAGTGAACCTTTATCGTATTTTATTAATCTAGATCATTTCCATTTTTAGGTTTGTGAAATTCTGAAATTTTCTCAAAATTTCCCGTTTTTCCAGAAATTCTGGTTGTAGGATTTCTCCCTTGTCCGGGACTCTTCCAACCAGGACTATGGAAAAACACCGTTTGTCACCTATTAATTTGGTCTGAAAAGTATTTTACTATTCACATTTGCCACTATGAATAACCTACCTCTCAATTTTGGATAATCTAGTCTAGAAATACAGTGCTCCCACACAGTTTCACTGTTTTTTTCTCTTGCAGTCGGCTCGGTGGTTTGTGTGTGTGTATTGAATCCTGGTTTTAACTTGCCACGCTGGCTCTCTCGCGTTCCGCTCCGCTCTCAGGGCACTATACATTCCATCCTTGTTGATCTTGTTTTTTTAAAGAGGATGTGATTTGTTGCCAGCGGGAATAGTTTGGTTCGAGTCAAACGTAGGCTAACCCTTGTCCCCAGCATCCCAAACGCTTACATTTTCACTACGCCCTTCCCTTCACACACACAGTTCTCCGTAGTTATTAAGTATAAAAGTCCGTCAGAATGTGGGGGACAAATAGGACCTATTTTATTATTCCGTGGTTGTTGTTTGCCTTGAAATAGCAAAATATGAATTATCTGTGTGGTGTGCTGCTTGTTAAATCTGCTGGTTTGTGTTTGCGTAAAATCCAGATCGGTGTTTTACAAAGCCATGCAGGCGAACAAACACCGCCAACAAATTGACACAAACTACCCCTGCATAGCAGCGCCTGACTATCCGCAGGAAGGCCTGTTTGCGCCAGATGCATGTTGTTTAATCTGTTGTCTTTTTCGAGCTCATCGAAATGAACCTCTGTCGGTCTAGTTGATTTACCTCGGGTGTTTTATGTCCTAAGTATAAGGATATGAAAGTATCCCCTAGGCAACACACGTTTCCCCCGTCATATTTGATTTGATTTCCAAAAATAATGACTTTCCTATGTATAGCCCCTTTATTCGTGTGCAGGCATGGTCCGACAAAAGTATGCCTATTTGAAATGTAGGCTAGCGGCTATATCCAAAATCAGCCATCAATATTAGAAGCAAACCGGTAACGTTTTCTCTTCTGCCACACCAATTAGCGAGGTTTGGCTAGATTTTCCCTCTCCTTGTCTTTTTTTGGGGGTGAAACGTGTGCAGGCTACTTAATTAAAAAACTATAAATTACATTAGTGAGGTAATTATTTCCTTCCCGTCATCAGATTGGTGCTACCACGTGGGCTAATCCCCCGTTTATCTATTCGCTGTGACATTGGAGGCTTTGGAGCGCGGAGGGGCGTGTGGAGAGGGGAGAGAGATAAAGGAAGCCTTGGCGGCAGTACCCGGGCGCATCTGTTGAGAGGCAAGGGAGGGGGACCTGCACGCTCTCTACATACATTTTTTTTACTGCTGTCATAAAGACGTGCGCGCGCACACATTCTCGAACCAAGGCTTGTATACAGTATTTATGTGCATGTGTCTGTCGTCGGGCTGTGAGAGTAAAGTGCTTGTAGCGGAGGCGCGCAGATTCTAGTTTGGGCAGGAAGAAGGGGGAAAAACTTTCAGGTGGATTAAATAACCTCGAAACTAATACATTCAGCGGAGGCCTTTCAGGACGCTACGCAATGCGGTGCCGAAGCACCAGGCCTTCAGAGAGAGAGGGAGTACGAAGCAGGGCTAAGGTGTTTGCAATCAATCTCAGACTAAAGCGGGGGAGGGAGCCTCACTGAAAGGATCGCATTATTCTGCTCTACAAAGGAAATCGGAGAGTGCCGTCTCTAGGGGCCCTTGGCTGCATATTTTAAGAGAGACAGAGAAGCAGAAAGAGAGGGATTCTGAGGTGTAGTGTGAATTGTGTGTGTGTGTGTGGGGGGGTGTCTTGTCTCACACCTCTAGTGTGCATCTCCATGATTTAGCTGCCAGATACTAAACTGACATTAATACCATACATGGCTTAACCTATAGAATGATATCCAATCCACAAATTGACCTCTGGAAGTCTAGAATCTTAATGACTTACCAATTGATATTGACACCCTTCCACACACATTTTCAAACATAGAGGGTAAGCTAGGGTGTGAGACAGAAGGCTTTACGTACACACACACACACACATCCCTGCTCTCTCTGGTAGGTAACAGCTACCATCTGCTCCCCCTAACAGATATGAGAACGGGAGAGGACTGGATGGGAGAGGTCTAGAGGAGTGGACAGGAGAGGAGAGGTCAAGAGGAGTGGACATGAGAGGAGAGGTCTAGAGGAGTGGACAGGAGAGGAGAGGACTGGATGGGAGAGGTCTAGAGGAGTGGACAGGAGAGGAGAGGTCAAGAGGAGTGGACATGAGAGGAGAGGTCTAGAGGAGTGGACAGGAGAGGAGAGGACTGGATGGGAGAGGTCTAGAGGAGTGGACAGGAGAGGACGGGATGGGAGAGGTCTAGAGGAGTGGACAGGAGAGGACGGGATGGGAGGGGTCTAGAGGAGTGGACAGGAGAGGAGAGGTCAAGAGGAGTGGACATGAGAGGAGAGGTGTAGAGGAGTGGACAGGAGAGGAGAGGACTGAATGGGAGAGGTCTAGAGGAGTGGACAGGAGAGGAGAGGTCAAGAGGAGTGGACATGAGAGGAGAGGTCTAGAGGAGTGGACAGGAGAGGAGAGGACTGGATGGGAGAGGTCTAGAGGAGTGGACAGGAGAGGACGGGATGGGAGAGGTCTAGAGGAGTGGACAGGAGAGGACGGGATGGGAGAGGTCTAGAGGAGTGGACAGGAGAGGACGGGATGGGAGGGGTCTAGAGGAGTGGACAGGAGAGGACGGGATGGGAGAGGTCTAGAGGAGAGGACGGGATGGGAGAGGTCTAGAGGAGTGGACAGGAGAGGACGGGATGCGAGAGGTCTAGAGGAGTGGACAGGAGAGGAGAGGACGGGATGGGAGAGGTCAAGAGGAGTGGACAGGAGAGGAGAGGACGGGATGGGAGAGGTCTAGAGGAGTGGACAGGAGAGGAGTGGATTGGATGGGAGAGGTCTAGAGGAGTGGACAGGAGAGGAGAGGAGAGGATGGGATGGGAGAGGTCTAGAGGAGTGGAGAGGAGAGGACGAGATGGGAGAGGTCTACAGGAGTGGACAGGAGAGGAGAGGACTGGATGGGAGAGGCTTAGAGGAGTGGACAGGAGAGGAGAGGATGGGAGAGGTCTAGAGGAGTGGACAGGAGAGGAGAGAACGGGATGGGAGAGGTCTAGAAGAGTGGACAGGAGAGGACTGGATGTGTGAGGTCTAGAGGAGTGGACAGGAGAGGATAGAACGGGATGGGAGAGGTCTAGAGGAGTGGACAGGAGAGGAGAGGACTGGATGGGAGAGGTCTAGAGGATTGGACAGGAGAGGAGAGGTCTAGAGGATTCAAGAGGAGAGGACTGGATGGGAGAGGTCTAGAGGAGTGGACAGGAGAGGATGGGATGGGAGAGGTCTAGAGGAGTGGACAGGAGAGGAGTTGACAGGAGAGGAGAGGTCTGGAGGGGTGGACTTGAGAGGACGGGATGGGAGAGGTCTAGAGGAGTGGACAGGAGAGGAGAGGACGGGATGGGAGAGGTCTAGAGGAGTGGAGAGGAGAGGACTGGATGGGAGAGGTCTAGAGGAGTGGACGGAATAGGAGAGGTCTAGAGGAGTGGACAGGAGAGTAGAGGACGGGATGCGAGAGGTCTAGAGGAGTTTACAGGAGAGGAGAGGACTGGATGGGAAAGGTCTAGAGGAGTGGACAGGAGAGGAGAGGATGGGATGGGAGAGGTCTAGAGGAGTGGACAGGAGAGGGGAGGACGGGATGGGAGAGGTCTAGAGGAGTGGACAGGAGATGAAAGGACGGGATGGGAGAGGTCTAGAGGAGTGGACAGGAGAGGAGAGGACTGGATGGGAGAGGTTTAGAGGAGTGGACAGGAGAGGACGGGATGGGAGAGGTCTAGAGGAGTGGACAGGAGAGGAGAGAATGGGATGGGAGAGGTCTAGAAGAGTGGACAGGAGAGGACTGGATGGGAGAGGTCTGAGGAGTGGACAGGAGAGGAGAGGACTGGATGGGAGAGTTCTAGAGGAGTGGAGGGGAGAGGACGGGATGGGAGAGGTCTAGAGGATTCAAGAGGAGAGGACTGGATGGGAGAGGTCTAGAGGAGTGGACAGGAGAGGATGGGATGGGAGAGTCTAGAGGAGTGGACAGGAGAGGATAGAACGGGATGGGAGAGGTCTAGAGGATTGGACAGGAGAGGAGAGGACTGGATGGGAGAGGTCTAGAGGAGTGGACAGGAGAGGAGAGGACTGGATGGGAGAGTTCTAGAGGAGTGGAGGGGAGAGGACGGGATGGGAGAGGTCTAGAGGATTCAAGAGGAGAGGACTGGATGGGAGAGGTCTAGAGGAGTGGACAGGAGAGGATGGGATGGGAGAGGTCTAGAGGAGTGGACAGGAGAGGAGTTGACAGGAGAGGAGAGGTCTGGAGGGGTGGACTTGAGAGGACGGGATGGGAGAGGTCTAGAGGAGTGGACAGGAGAGGAGAAGACAGGATGGGAGAGGTCTAGAGGAGTGGACAGGAGAGGAGAGGACTGGATGGGAGAGGTCTAGAGGAGTGGACGGAATAGGAGAGGTCTAGAGGAGTGGACAGGAGAGTAGAGGACGGGATGCGAGAGGTCTAGAGGAGTTTACAGGAGAGGAGAGGACTGGATGGGAAAGGTCTAGAGGAGTGGACAGGAGAGGAGAGGACGGGATGGGAGAGGTCTAGAGGAGTGGACAGGAGAGGGGAGGACGGGATGGGAGAGGTCTAGAGGAGTGGACAGGAGATGAAAGGACGGGATGGGAGAGGTCTAGAGGAGTGGACAGGAGAGGAGAGGACTGGATGGGAGAGGTTTAGAGGAGTGGACAGGAGAGGACGGGATGGGAGAGGTCTAGAGGAGTGGACAGGAGAGGAGAGAACGGGATGGGAGAGGTCTAGAAGAGTGGACAGGAGAGGACTGGATGGGACAGGTCTAGAGGAGTGGACAGGAGAGGAGAGAACGGGATGGGAGAGGTCTAGAAGAGTGGACAGGAGAGGACTGGATGTGTGAGGTCTAGAGGAGTGGACAGGAGAGGATAGAACGGGATGGGAGAGGTCTAGAAGAGTGGACAGGAGAGGACTGGATGGGAGAGGTCTAGAGGAGTGGACAGGAGAGGAGAGGACTGGATGGGAGAGTTCTAGAGGAGTGGAGGGGAGAGGACGGGATGGGAGAGGTCTAGAGGATTCAAGAGGAGAGGACTGGATGGGAGAGGTCTAGAGGAGTGGACAGGAGAGGATGGGATGGGAGAGGTCTAGAGGAGTGGACAGGAGAGGATAGAACGGGATGGGAGAGGTCTAGAGGATTGGACAGGAGAGGAGAGGACTGGATGGGAGAGGTCTAGAGGAGTGGACAGGAGAGGAGAGGACTGGATGGGAGAGTTCTAGAGGACTGGAGGGGAGAGGACGGGATGGGAGAGGTCTAGAGGATTCAAGAGGAGAGGACTGGATGGGAGAGGTCTAGAGGAGTGGACAGGAGAGGATGGGATGGGAGAGGTCTAGAGGAGTGGACAGGAGAGGAGTTGACAGGAGAGGAGAGGTCTGGAGGGTGGACTTGAGAGGACGGGATGGGAGAGGTCTAGAGGAGTGGACAGGAGAGGAGAGGACAGGATGGGAGAGGTCTAGAGGAGTGGACAGGAGAGGAGAGGACTGGATGGGAGAGGTCTAGAGGAGTGGACGGAATAGGAGAGGTCTAGAGGAGTGGACAGGAGAGTAGAGGACGGGATGCGAGAGGTCTAGAGGAGTTTACAGGAGAGGAGAGGACTGGATGGGAAAGGTCTAGAGGAGTGGACAGGAGAGGAGAGGACGGGATGGGAGAGGTCTAGAGGAGTGGACAGGAGAGGAGAGGACGGGATGGGAGAGGTCTAGATGATTGGACAGGAGAGGAGAGGGCGGGATGGGAGAGGTCTAGAGGAGTGGACAGGAGAGGAGAGGACTGGATGGGAGAGGTCTAGAGGAGTGGACAGGAGAGGACGGGATGGGAGAGGTCTAGAGGAGTGGACAGGAGAGGAGAGAACGGGATGGGAGAGGTCTAGAGGAGTGGACAGGAGAGGACTGGATGGGACAGGTCTAGAGGAGTGGACAGGAGAGGAGAGAAGGGATGGGAGAGGTCTAGAAGAGTGGACAGGAGAGGACTGGATGTGTGAGGTCTAGAGGAGTGGACAGGAGAGGATAGAACGGGATGGGAGAGGTCTAGAGGAGTGGACAGGAGAGGAGAGGTCTAGAGGAGTGGACAGGAGAGGAGAGAATGAGATGGGAGAGGTCTAGAGGAGTGGACAGGAGAGAAACGGGATGGGAGAGGTCTAGAGGAGTGGACTGGAGAGGACGGGATGGGTGGGGTCTAGAGGAGTGGACAGGAGAGGACGGGATGGGAGAGGTCTAGAGGAGAGGACGGGATGGGAGAGGTCTAGAGGAGTGGACAGGAGAGGACGGGATGCGAGAGGTCTAGAGGAGTGGACAGGAGAGGAGAGGACGGGATGGGAGAGGTCAAGAGGAGTGGACAGGAGAGGAGAGGACGGGATGGGAGAGGTCTAGAGGAGTGGACAGGAGAGGAGAGAACGGGATGGGAGAGGTCTAGAAGAGTGGACAGGAGAGGACTGGATGGGACAGGTCTAGAGGAGTGGACAGGAGAGGAGAGAACGGGATGGGAGAGGTCTAGAAGAGTGGACAGGAGAGGACTGGATGTGTGAGGTCTAGAGGAGTGGACAGGAGAGGATAGAACGGGATGGGAGAGGTCTAGAGGAGTGGACATGAGAGGAGAGGTCTAGAGGAGTGGACAGGAGAGGAGAGGACTGGATGGGAGAGGTCTAGAGGAGTGGACAGGAGAGAACGGGATGGGAGAGGTCTAGAGGAGTGGACAGGAGAGGACGGGATGGGAGGGGTCTAGAGGAGTGGACAGGAGAGGACGGGATGGGAGAGGTCTAGAGGAGAGGACGGGATGGGAGAGGTCTAGAGGAGTGGACAGGAGAGGACGGGATGCGAGAGGTCTAGAGGAGTGGACAGGAGAGGAGAGGACGGGATGGGAGAGGTCAAGAGGAGTGGACAGGAGAGGAGAGGACGGGATGGGAGAGGTCTAGAGGAGTGGACAGCAGAGGAGTGGATTGGATGGTAGAGGTCTAGAGGAGTGGACAGGAGAGGAGAGGAGAGGATGGGATGGGAGAGGTCTAGAGGAGTGGAGAGGAGAGGACGAGATGGGAGAGGTCTACAGGAGTGGACAGGAGAGGAGAGGACTGGATGGGAGAGGCTTAGAGGAGTGGACAGGAGAGGAGAGGATGGGAGAGGTCTAGAGGAGTGGACAGGAGAGGAGAGAACGGGATGGGAGAGGTCTAGAAGAGTGGACAGGAGAGGACTGGATGTGTGAGGTCTAGAGGAGTGGACAGGAGAGGATAGAACGGGATGGGAGAGGTCTAGAGGAGTGGACAGGAGAGGAGAGGACTGGATGGGAGAGGTCTAGAGGATTGGACAGGAGAGGAGAGGACTGGATGGGAGAGGTCTAGAGGAGTGGACAGGAGAGGAGAGGACTGGATGGGAGAGTTCTAGAGGAGTGGAGGGGAGAGGACGGGATTGGAGAGGTCTAGAGGATTCAAGAGGAGAGGACTGGATGGGAGAGGTCTAGAGGAGTGGACAGGAGAGGATGGGATGGGAGAGGTCTAGAGGAGTGGACAGGAGAGGATAGAACGGGATGGGAGAGGTCTAGAGGATTGGACAGGAGAGGAGAGGACTGGATGGGAGAGGTCTAGAGGAGTGGACAGGAGAGGAGAGGACTGGATGGGAGAGTTCTAGAGGAGTGGAGGGGAGAGGACGGGATGGGAGAGGTCTAGAGGATTCAAGAGGAGAGGACTGGATGGGAGAGGTCTAGAGGAGTGGACAGGAGAGGATGGGATGGGAGAGGTCTAGAGGAGTGGACAGGAGAGGAGTTGACAGGAGAGGAGAGGTCTGGAGGGGTGGACTTGAGAGGACGGGATGGGAGAGGTCTAGAGGAGTGGACAGGAGAGTAGAGGACGGGATGGGAGAGGTCTAGAGGAGTGGACAGGAGTGGAGAGGACTGGATGGGAGAGGTCTAGAGGAGTGGACGGAATAGGAGAGGTCTAGAGGAGTGGACAGGAGAGTAGAGGACGGGATGCGAGAGGTCTAGAGGAGTTTACAGGAGAGGAGAGGACTGGATGGGAAAGGTCTAGAGGAGTGGACAGGAGAGGAGAGGACGGGATGGGAGAGGTCTAGAGGAGTGGACAGGAGAGGGGAGGACGGGATGGGAGAGGTCTAGAGGAGTGGACAGGAGATGAAAGGACGGGATGGGAGAGGTCTAGAGGAGTGGACAGGAGAGGAGAGTACGGGATGGGAGAGGTCTAGAGGAGTGGACAGGAGAGGAGAGTACGGGATGGGAGAGGTCTAGAGGAGTGGACAGGAGAGGAGAGGACTGGATGGGAGAGGCTAAGAGGATTGGACAGGAGAGGACGGGATGGGAGAGGTCTAGAGGAGTGGACAGGAGAGGAGAGAACGGGATGGGAGAGTTCTAGAGGAGTGGCCAGGAGAGGACTGGATGGGAGAGGTCAAGAGGAGTGGACAGGAGAGGAGAGAACGGGATGGGAGAGGTCTAGAGGACTGGGCAGGAGAGGAGAGGACTGGATAGGAGAGGTCTAGAGGAGTGGACAGGAGAGGAGAGGACTGTATGGGAGAGTTCTAGAGGAGTGGAGGGGAGAGGACGGGATGGGAGAGGTCTAGAGGATTGGCCAGGAGAGTACTGGGTGTGAGAGGTCTAGAGGAGTGGACAGGAGAGGATGGGATGGGAGAGGTCTAGAGGAGTGGACAGGAGAGGAGAGGTCTAGAGGAGTGGACTTGAGAGGACGGGATGGGAGAGGTCTAGAGGAGTGGACAGGAGAGGATGGGATGGGAGAGGTCTAGAGGAGTGGACAGGAGAGGAGAGGACAGGATGGGAGAGGTCTAGAGGAGTGGACAGGAGAGGAGGACTGGATGGGAGAGGTCTACAGGAGTAGACGGGATAGGAGAGGTCTAGAGGAGTGGACAGGAGAGGAGAGGACGAGATTTGAGAGGTCTAGAGGAGTGGACAGGAGAGGACGGGATGGGAGAGGTCTAGAGGAGTGGAGAGGAGAGGAGAGGACGGGATGGGAGAGGTCTAGAGGAGTGGACAGGAGAGGAGAGAATGGCATGGGAGAGGTCTAGAGGAGTGGACAGGAGAGGAGAGGACTGGATGGCAGAGGTCTAGAGGAGTGGACAGGAGAGGAGAGTACGGGATGGGAGAGGTCTAGAGGAGTGGACAGGAGAGGAGAGGATGGGATGGGAGAGGTCTAGAGGAGTGGACAGGAGAGGAGAGGACGGGATGGGAGAGGTCTAGAGGAGTGGACAGGAGAGGAGAGGACGGGATGGGAGAGGTCTAGAGGAGTGGACAGGAGAGGAGAGGACAGGATGGGAGATGTCTAGAGGAGTGGAGAGGAGAGGAGAGGTCTAGAGGAGTGGAGAGGACTGGATGGGAGAGGTCTAGAGGAGTGGACAGGAGAGGAGAGGACGGGATGGGAGAGGTCTAGAGGAGTGGACAGGAGAGGAGAGAACGGGATGGTAGAGGTGTAGAGGAGTGGACAGGAGAGGAGAGGACGGGATGGGAGAGGTCTAGAGGAGTGGACAGGAGAGGAGAGAACGGGATTGGAGAGGTCTAGAGGAGTGGAGAGGACTGGATGGGAGAGGTCCAGAGGAGTGGACAGGAGAGGAGAGGATGGGATGGGAGAGGTCTAGAGGAGTGGAGTGGAGAGGACTGGATGGGAGAGGTCTAGAGGAGTGGACAGGAGAGGAGAGGACGGGATGGGAGAGGTCTAGAGGAGTGGACAGGAGAGGACGGGATGGGAGAGGTCTTGCGGAGAGGAGAGGACAGGATGGGAGAGGTCTCGTTGAGTGGACAGGAGAGGAGAGGGCGGTATGGTAGAGGTGTAGAGGAGTGGACAGGAGAGGAGAGGACGGGATGGGAGAGGTCTAGAGGAGTGGAGAGGAGAGGACGGGATGGGAGAGTTCTTGAGGAGTGGACAGGAGAGGAGAGAATGGGATGGTAGAGGTGTAGAGGAGTGGACAGGAGAGGAGAGGACGGGATGGGAGAGGTCTAGAGGAGTGGAGAGGAGAGGACTGGATGGGAGAGGTCTAGACGAGTGGACAGGAGAGGAGAGGACGGGATGGGAGAGGTCTTGAGGAGTGGACGGGAGAGGATAGAACGGTATGGGAGAGGTCTAGAGAAGTGGATTGGAGTGGAGAGAACGGGATGGGAGAGGTCTAGAGGAGTGGACAGGAGAGGAGAGGACGGGATGGGAGAGGTCTGCAGGAGTGGAGAGGAGAGGAGAGGACGGGATTGGAGAGGTCTAGAGGAGTGTACAGGAGAGGAGAGGAGATGACGGGATGGGAGAGGTCTAGAGGAGTGGACAGGAGAGGAGAGAACGGGATGGTAGAGGTCTAGAGGAGTTGACAGGAGAGGAGAGGACGGGATGGGAGAGGTCTAGAGGAGTGGACAGGAGAGGAGAGGACGGGATGGGAGAGGTCTGCAGGAGTGGAGAGGAGAGGAGGGGACGGGATTGGAGAGGTCTAGAGGAGTGGACAGGAGAGGAGAGGACGGGATGGGAGAGGTCTAGAGGAGTGGACAGGACAGGAGAGAACGGGATGGGAGAGGTTTAGAGGATTGGACAGGAGAGGAGAGAACGGGATGGGAGAGGTCTAGAGGAGTGGACAGGAGAGGAGAGGACGGGATGGGAGAGGTCTAGAGGAGTGGACAGGAGAGGACGGGATGGGAGAGGTCTAGAGGAGTGGACAGGAGAGGAGAGGTCTAGAGGAGTGGACAGGAGAGGACGGGATGGGAGAGGTCTAGAGGAGTGGACAAGAGAGGAGAGGACGGGATGGGAGAGGTCAAGAGGAGTGGACAGGAGAGGACTGGATGGGAGAGGTCAAGAGGAGTGGACAGGAGAGGAGAGAACGGGATGGGAGAGGTCTAGAGGACTGGGCAGGAGAGGAGAGGACTGGATGGGAGAGGTCTAGAGGAGTGGACAGGAGAGGAGAGGACTGTATGGGAGAGTTCTAGAGGAGTGGAGGGGAGAGGACGGGATGGGAGAGGTCTAGAGGATTGGCCAGGAGAGGACTGGGTGGGAGAGGTCTAGAGGAGTGGACAGGAGAGGATGGGATGGGAGAGGTCTAGAGGAGTGGATAGGAGAGGAGAGGTCTAGAGGAGTGGACTTGAGAGGACGGGATGGGAGAGGTCTAGAGGAGTGGACAGGAGAGGATGGGATGGGAGAGGTCTAGAGGAGTGGACAGGAGAGGAGAGGACAGGATGGGAGAGGTCTAGAGGAGTGGACAGGAGAGGAGAGGACTGGATGGGAGAGGTCTACAGGAGTAGACGGGATAGGAGAGGTCTAGAGGAGTGGACAGGAGAGGAGAGGACGAGATTTGAGAGGTCTAGAGGAGTGGACAGGAGAGGACGGGATGGGAGAGGTCTAGAGGAGTGGAGAGGAGAGGAGAGGACGGAATGGGAGAGGTCTAGAGGAGTGGACAGGAGAGGAGAGAATGGCATGGGAGAGGTCTAGAGGAGTGGACAGGAGAGGAGAGTACGGGATGGGAGAGGTCTAGAGGAGTGGACAGGAGAGGAGAGGACGGGATGGGAGAGGTCTAGATGAGTGGACAGGAGAGGAGAGGTCTGGGATGGGAGAGGTCTAGAGGAGTGGACAGGAGAGGAGAGGACGGGATGGGAGAGGTCTAGAGGAGTGGACAGGAGAGGAGAGGACGGGATGGGAGATGTCTAGAGGAGTGGAGAGGAGAGGAGAGGTCTAGAGGAGTGGACAGGAGAGGATGGGATGGGAGAGGTCTAGAGGAGTGGACAGGAGAGGAGAGGTCTAGAGGAGTGGACTTGAGAGGACGGGATGGGAGAGGTCTAGAGGAGTGGACAGGAGAGGATGGGATGGGAGAGGTCTAGAGGAGTGGACAGGAGAGGAGAGGACAGGATGGGAGAGGTCTAGAGGAGTGGACAGGAGAGGAGAGGTCTGGATGGGAGAGGTCTACAGGAGTAGACGGGATAGGAGAGGTCTAGAGGAGTGGACAGGAGAGGAGAGGACGAGATTTGAGAGGTCTAGAGGAGTGGACAGGAGAGGACGGGATGGGAGAGGTCTAGAGGAGTGGAGAGGAGAGGAGAGGACGGAATGGGAGAGGTCTAGAGGAGTGGACAGGAGAGGAGAGAATGGCATGGGAGAGGTCTAGAGGAGTGGACAGGAGAGGAGAGTACGGGATGGGAGAGGTCTAGAGGAGTGGACAGGAGAGGAGAGGACGGGATGGGAGAGGTCTAGAGGAGTGGACAGGAGAGGAGAGGACGGGATGGGAGAGGTCTAGAGGAGTGGACAGGAGAGGAGAGGACGGGATGGGAGAGGTCTAGAGGAGTGGACAGGAGAGGAGAGGACGGGATGGGAGAGGTCTAGAGGAGTGGAGAGGAGAGGAGAGGTCTAGAGGAGTGGACAGGAGAGGATGGGATGGGAGAGGTCTAGAGGAGTGGACAGGAGAGGAGAGGTCTAGAGGAGTGGACTTGAGAGGACGGGATGGGAGAGGTCTAGAGGAGTGGACAGGAGAGAGGATGGGATGGGAGAGGTCTAGAGGAGTGGACAGGAGAGGAGAGGACAGGATGGGAGAGGTCTAGAGGAGTGGACAGGAGAGGAGAGGTCTGGATGGGAGAGGTCTAGGAGTAGACGGGATAGGAGAGGTCTAGAGGAGTGGACAGGAGAGGAGAGGACGAGATTTGAGAGGTCTAGAGGAGTGGACAGGAGAGGACGGGATGGGAGAGGTCTAGAGGAGTGGAGAGGAGAGGAGAGGACGGGATGGGAGAGGTCTAGAGGAGTGGACAGGAGAGGAGAGAATGGCATGGGAGAGGTCTAGAGGAGTGGAGAGGAGAGGAGAGGACTGGATGGCAGAGGTCTAGAGGAGTGGACAGGAGAGGAGAGTACGGGATGGGAGAGGTCTTGAGGAGTGGACAGGAGAGGAGAGGACGGGATGGGAGAGGTCTAGAGGAGTGGACAGGAGAGGAGAGGACGGGATGGGAGAGGTCTAGAGGAGTGGACAGGAGAGGAGAGGACGGGATGGGAGAGGTCTAGAGGAGTGGACAGGAGAGGAGAGGACGGGATGGGAGATGTCTAGAGGAGTGGAGAGGAGAGGAGAGGTCTAGAGGAGTGGACAGGAGAGGAGAGAACGGGATGGGAGAGGTCTTGAGGAGTTGACAGGAGAGGAGAGGACGGGATGCGAGAGGTCTAGAGGATTGGACAGGAGAGGAGAGGACGGGATGGGAGAGGTCTATAGGAGTGGACAGGAAAGGAGAGGACGGGATGGGAGAGGTCTAGAGGAGTGGACAGGAGAGGACGGGATGGGAGAGGTCTAGAGGAGTGGACAGGAGAGGAGAGGTCTAGAGGAGTGGACAGGAGAGGACGGGATGGGAGAGGTCTAGAGGAGTGGACAGGAGAGGAGAGGACTGGATGGGAGAGGCTAAGAGGATTGGACAGGAGAGGACGGGATGGGAGAGGTCTAGAGGAGTGGACAGGAGAGGAGAGAACGGGATGGGAGAGTTCTAGAAGAGTGGCCAGGAGAGGACTGGATGGGAGAGGTCAAGAGGAGTGGACAGGAGAGGAGAGAACGGGATGGGAGAGGTCTAGAGGACTGGGCAGGAGAGGAGAGGACTGGATGGGAGAGGTCTAGAGGAGTGGACAGGAGATGAGAGGACTGTATGGGAGAGTTCTAGAGGAGTGGAGAGGAGAGGTCTAGAGGAGTGGACAGGAGAGGAGAGAACAGCAATGGAGAGGTCTAGAGGAGTGGACAGGAGAGGAGAGGTCTAGAGGAGTGGAGAGGACTGGATGGGAGAGGTCTAGAGGAGTGGACAGGAGAGGAGAGGACGTGATGGGAGAGGTCTAGAGGAGTGGACAGGAGAGGAGAGAACGGGATGGTACAGGTGTAGAGGAGTGGACAGGAGAGGAGAGGACAGGATGGGAGAGGTCTAGAGGAGTGGACAGGAGAGGAGAGGACTGGATGGGAGAGGTCTACAGGAGTGGACGGGATAGGAGAGGTCTAGAGGAGTGGACAGGAGAGGACGGGATTTGAGAGGTCTAGAGGAGTGGACAGGAGAGGACGGGATGGGAGAGGTCTAGAGGAGTGGAGAGGAGAGGAGAGGACGGGATGGGAGAGGTCTAGAGGAGTGGACAGGAGAGGAGAGGACGGGATGGGAGAGGTCTAGAGGAGTGGACAGGAGAGGAGAGAACGGGATTGGAGAGGTCTAGAGGAGTGGAGAGGACGGGATGGGAGAGGTCCAGAGGAGTGGACAGGAGAGGAGAGGATGGGATGGGAGAGGTCTAGAGGAGTGGACAGGAGAGGACGGGATGGGAGAGGTCTAGAGGAGTGGAGAGGAGAGGAGAGGACGGGATTTGAGAGGTCTAGAGGAGTGGACAGGAGAGGACGGGATGGGAGAGGTCTAGAGGAGTGGAGAGGAGAGGAGAGGACGGGATGGGAGAGGTCTAGAGGAGTGGACAGGAGAGGAGAGGACGGGATGGGAGAGGTCTACAGGAGTGGACGGGATAGGAGAGGTCTAGAGGAGTGGACAGGAGAGGAGAGGACGGGATTTGAGAGGTCTAGAGGAGTGGACAGGAGAGGACGGGATGGGAGAGGTCTAGAGGAGTGGAGAGGAGAGGAGAGGACGGGATGGGAGAGGTCTAGAGGAGTGGACAGGAGAGGAGAGGACGGGATGGGAGAGGTCTAGAGGAGTGGACAGGAGAGGAGAGAACGGGATTGGAGAGGTCTAGAGGAGTGGAGAGGACTGGTTGGGAGAGGTCCAGAGGAGTGGACAGGACAGGAGAGGACGGGATGGGAGAGGTCTAGAGGAGTGGAGAGGAGAGGAGAGGACGGGATGGGAGAGGTCTAGAGGAGTGGACAGGAGAGGAGAGGACGGGATGGGAGAGGTCTAGAGGAGTGGACAGGAGAGGAGAGGACGGGATGGGAGAGGTCTAGAGGAGTGGACAGGAGAGGAGAGGACGGGATGGGAGATGTCTAGAGGAGTGGAGAGGAGAGGAGAGGTCTAGAGGAGTGGACAGGAGAGGAGAGAACGGGATAGGAGAGGTCTTGAGGAGTTGACAGGAGAGGAGAGGACGGGATGCGAGAGGTCTAGAGGATTGGACAGGAGAGGAGAGGACGGGATGGGAGAGGTCTAGAGGAGTGGACAGGAGAGGAGAGGACGGGATGGGAGATGTCTAGAGGAGTGGAGAGGAGAGGTCTAGAGGAGTGGACAGGAGAGGAGAGAACAGCAATGGAGAGGTCTAGAGGAGTGGACAGGAGAGGAGAGGTCTAGAGGAGTGGAGAGAACGGGATGGTACAGGTGTAGAGGAGTGGACAGGAGAGGAGAGGACGGGATAGGAGAGGTCTAGAGGAGTGGACAGGAGAGGAGAGAACGGGATTGGAGAGGTCTAGAGGAGTGGAGAGGACTGGATGGGAGAGGTCCAGAGGAGTGGACAGGAGAGGAGAGGAATGGATGGGAGAGGTCTAGAGGAGTGGACGGGAGAGGAGAGGATGGGATGGGAGAGGTCTAGAGGAGTGGGGAGGAGAGGACTGGATGGGAGAGGTCTAGAGGAGTGGACAGGAGAGGAGAGGACGGGATGGGAGAGGTCTAGAGGAGTGGACAGGAGAGGAGAGGACGGGATGGGAGAGGTCTAGAGGAGTGGACAGGAGAGGAAGGGATGGGAGAGGTCTTGCGGAGAGGAGAGGACGGGATGGGAGAGGTCTCGATGAGTGGACAGGAGAGGAGAGGACGGGATGGGAGATGTCTAGAGGAGTGGAGAGGAGAGGTCTAGAGGAGTGGACAGGAGAGGAGAGAACAGCAATGGAGAGGTCTAGAGGAGTGGACAGGAGAGGAGAGGTCTAGAGGAGTGGAGAGAACGGGATGGTACAGGTGTAGAGGAGTGGACAGGAGAGGAGAGGACGGGATGGGAGAGGTCTAGAGGAGTGGACAGGAGAGGAGAGAACGGGATTGGAGAGGTCTAGAGGAGTGGAGAGGACTGGATGGGAGAGGTCCAGAGGAGTGGACAGGAGAGGAGAGGAATGGATGGGAGAGGTCTAGAGGAGTGGACGGGAGAGGAGAGGATGGGATGGGAGAGGTCTAGAGGAGTGGGGAGGAGAGGACTGGATGGGAGAGGTCTAGAGGAGTGGACAGGAGAGGAGAGGACGGGATGGGAGAGGTCTAGAGGAGTGGACAGGAGAGGAAGGGATGGGAGAGGTCTTGCGGAGAGGAGAGGACGGGATGGGAGAGGTCTCGATGAGTGGACAGGAGAGGAGAGTAAGGGATGGTAGAGGTGTAGAGGAGTGGACAGGAGAGGAGAGGACGGGATGGGAGAGGTCTAGAGGAGTGGAGAGGAGAGGACGGGATGGGAGAGGTGTAGAGGAGTGGACAGGAGAGGATAGGACGGGATGGGAGAGGTCTAGAGGAGTGGACAGGAGAGGAGAGGACGGGATGGGAGAGGTCTTGAGGAGTGGACGGGAGAGGATAGAACGGTATGGGAGAGGTCTAGAGAAGTGGATTGGAGTGGAGAGAACGGGATGGGAGAGGTCTAGAGGAGTGGACAGGAGAGGAGAGGACGGGATGGGAGAGGTCTGCAGGAGTGGAGAGGAGAGGAGAGGACGGGATTGGAGAGGTCTAGAGGAGTGGACAGGAGAGGAGAGGAGATGACGGGATGGGAGAGGTCTAGAGGAGTGGACAGGAGAGGAGAGAACGGGATGGTAGAGGTCTAGAGGAGTGGACAGGAGAGGAGAGGACGGGATGGGAGAGGTCTAGAGGAGTGGACAGGAGAGGAGAGAACGGGATGGTAGAGGTGTAGAGGAGTGGACAGGAGAGGATAGGAAGGGATGGGAGAGGTCTAGAGGAGTGGACAGGAGAGGAGAGGACGGGATGGGAGAGGTCTTGAGGAGTGGACGGGAGAGGATAGAACGGTATGGGAGAGGTCTAGAGAAGTGGATTGGAGTGGAGAGAACGGGTTGGGAGAGGTCTAGAGGAGTGGACAGGAGAGAAGAGGATGGGATGGGAGAGGTCTGCAGGAGTGGAGAGGAGAGGAGAGGACGGGATTGGAGAGGTCTAGAGGAGTGGACAGGAGAGGAGAGGAGATGACGGGATGGGAGAGGTCTAGAGGAGTGGAGAGGAGAGGAGAGAACGGGATGGTAGAGGTCTAGAGGAGTGGACAGGAGAGGAGAGGACGGGATGGGAGAGGTCTAGAGGAGTGGACAGGAGAGGAGAGAACGGGATGGGAGAGGTTTAGAGGATTGGACAGGAGAGGAGAGAATGGGATGGGAGAGGTCTAGAGGAGTGGACAGGAGAGGAGAGGACGGGATGGGAGAGGTCTAGAGGAGTGGACAGGAGAGGACGGGATGGGAGAGGTCTAGAGGAGTGGACAGGAGAGGAGAGGACTGTATGTGAGAGTTCTAGAAGAGTGGCCAGGAGAGGATGGGATGGGAGAGGTCTAGAGGAGTGGACATGAGAGGAGTTGACAGGAGAGGAGAGGTCTAGAGGAGTGGACTTGAGAGGACGGGATGGGAGAGGACTAGAGGAGTGGACAGGAGAGGACAGGATGGGAGAGGTCTAGAGGATTGGAGAGGAGAGGAGAGAATGGCATGGGAGAGGTCTAGAGGAGTGGACAGGAGAGGAGAGAACGAGATGGGAGAGGTCTAGAGGAGTGGACAGGAGAGGAGAGGTCTAGAGGAGTGGGGAGGATGGGATGGGAGAGGTCTAGAAGAGTGGACAGGAGAGGAAAGGACAGGATGGGAGAGGTCTAGAGGAAGGGAGAGGAGAGGAGAGGACGGGATGGGAGAGGTCTAGAGGAGTGGACAGGAGAGGAGAGGTCTAGAGGAGTGGAGAGGAGAGGATGGGAGAGGTCTAGATGAGTGGACAGGAGAGGAGAGGACGGGATGGGAGAGGTCTGGAGGAGTGGACAGGAGAGGAGAGAACGGGATGGTAGAGCTCTAGAGGAGTGGACAGGAGAGGAGAGTAAGGGATGGGAGAGGTCAAGAGGAGTGGACAGGAGAGGAGAGGTCTAGAGGAGTGGGGAGGATGGGATGGGAGCGGTCTCGAGGATTGGACAGTAGAGGAGAGGACGGGATGTGAGAGGTCCAGAGGAGTGGACAGTAGAGGGAGGACTGGATGGGAGAGGTCTAGAGGAGTGGACAGGAGAGGAGAGGACGGGATGGGAGAGGTCTAGAGGAATGGAGAGGAGAGGACTGGATTGGAGAGGTCTAGAGGAGTGGACAGGAGAGGAGAGGACGGGATGGGAGAGGTCTTGAGGAGTGGACAGGAGAGGAGAGAACTGGATGGGAGAGGTCTAGAGGAGTGGATGGGAGAGGAGAGGACGGGATGGGAGAGGTCTAGAGGAGTGGAATGGAGAGGAGAGAACGGGATGGGAGAGTTCTAGAGGAGTGGAGAGGAGAGGACAGGATGGGAGAGGTCTATAGGAGTGGACAGGAGAGGAGAGAATGGCATGGGAGATGTCTAGAGGAGTGGACAGGAGAGGAGAGGACTGGATGGCAGAGGTCTAGAGGAGTGGACAGGAGAGGAGAGGACGGGATGGGAGAGGTCTAGAGGAGTGGACAGGAGAGGAGAGGACGGGATGGGAGAGGTCTAGAGGAGTGGACAGAGGAGGAGAGGACGGGATGGGAGAGGTCTAGAGGAGTGGACAGGAGAGGAGAGGACAGGATGGGAGAGGTCTAGAGGAGTGGACAGGAGAGGAGAGAATGGGATGGGAGAGGTCTAGAGGAGTGGACAGGAGGAGAGGACGGGATGGGAGAGGTCTAGAGGAGTGGACAGGATAGTAGAGGACAGGATGGGAGAGGTCTAGAGGAGTGGACAGGAGATGAGAAAATGGGATGGGAGAGGTCTAGAGGAGTGGAGAGGAGAGGAGAAGTCTTGAGGAGTGGACAGGAGAGGAGAGAACGGGATGGGAGAGGTCTTGAGGAGTTGACAGGAGAGGAGAGGACGGGATGGGAGAGGTCTAGAGGAGTGGACAGTAGAGGAGAGGACGGGATGGGAGAGGTCTAGAGGAGTGGACAGGAGAGGAGAGGACGGGATGGGAGAGGTCTAGAGGAGTGGACAGGAGAGGAGAGGACGGGATGGGAGAGGTCTGGAGGAGTGGACAGGAGAGGAGAGGTCTAGAGGAGTGGACAGGAGAGGAGAGAATGGGATGGGAGAGTAGAGGTCTGGAGGAGTGGACAAGAGAGGAGAGGACGGGATGGGAGAGGTCTAGATTAGTGGACAGGAGAGGAGATGACTGAATGGGAGAGGTCTATGGGAGTGGAGAGGAAAGGAGAGAACGGGATTGGAGAGGTCTAGGGGAGTAGAGAGGAGAGGACTGAATGGGAGAGGTCTAGGGGAGTAGAGAGGAGAGAACGGGATTGGAGAGGTCTAGGGGAGTGGACAGGAGAGGAGAGGACGGGATGGGAGAGGTCTAGAGGAGTAGAGAGGAGAGGACGGGATGGGAGAGGTCTAGATTAGTGGACAGGAGAGGAGATGACTGAATGGGAGAGGTCTATGGGAGTGGAGAGGAAAGGAGAGAACGGGATTGGAGAGGTCTAGGGGAGTGGACAGGAGAGGAGAGGACGGGATGGGAGAGGTCTAGAGGAGTGGAGAGGAGAGGACGGGATGGGAGAGGTCTAGATTAGTGGACAGGAGAGGAGATGACTGAATGGGAGAGGTCTATGGGAGTGGAGAGGAAAGGAGAGAACGGGATGGGAGAGGTCTAGAGGAGTGGACAGGAGAGGAGAGGACGGGATGGGAGAGGTCTGCAGGAGTGGAGAGGAGAGGAGAGGACGGGATTGGAGAGGTCTAGAGGAGTGGACAGGAGAGGAGAGGAGATGACGGGATGGGAGAGGTCTAGAGGAGTGGACAGGAGAGGAGAGAACGGGATGGTAGAGGTCTAGAGGAGTGGACAGGAGAGGAGAGGACGGGATGGGAGAGGTCTAGAGGAGTGGACAGGAGAGGAGGAACGGGATGGTAGAGGTGTAGAGGAGTGGACAGGAGAGGATAGGAAGGGATGGGAGAGGTCTAGAGGAGTGGACAGGAGAGGAGAGGACGGGATGGGAGAGGTCTTGAGGAGTGGACGGGAGAGGATAGAACGGTATGGGAGAGGTCTAGAGAAGTGGATTGGAGTGGAGAGAACGGGTTGGGAGAGGTCTAGAGGAGTGGACAGGAGAGAAGAGGATGGGATGGGAGAGGTCTGCAGGAGTGGAGAGGAGAGGAGAGGACGGGATTGGAGAGGTCTAGAGGAGTGGACAGGAGAGGAGAGGAGATGACGGGATGGGAGAGGTCTAGAGGAGTGGAGAGGAGAGGAGAGAACGGGATGGTAGAGGTCTAGAGGAGTGGACAGGAGAGGAGAGGACGGGATGGGAGAGGTCTAGAGGAGTGGACAGGAGAGGAGAGAACGGGATGGGAGAGGTTTAGAGGATTGGACAGGAGAGGAGAGAACGGGATGGGAGAGGTCTAGAGGAGTGGACAGGAGAGGAGAGGACCGGATGGGAGAGGTCTAGAGGAGTGGACAGGAGAGGACGGGATGGGAGAGGTCTAGAGGAGTGGACAGGAGAGGAGAGGACTGTATGTGAGAGTTCTAGAGGAGTGGACAGGAGAGGATGGGATGGGAGAGGTCTAGAGGAGTGGACATGAGAGGAGTTGACAGGAGAGGAGAGGTCTAGAGGAGTGGACTTGAGAGGACGGGATGGGAGAGGTCTAGAGGAGTGGACAGGAGAGGACAGGATGGGAGAGGTCTAGAGGAGTGGAGAGGAGAGGAGAGAATGGCATGGGAGAGGTCTAGAGGAGTGGACAGGAGAGGAGAGAACGAGATGGGAGAGGTCTAGAGGAGTGGACAGGAGAGGAGAGGTCTAGAGGAGTGGGGAGGATGGGATGGGAGAGGTCTAGAAGAGTGGACAGGAGAGGAAAGGACAGGATGGGAGAGGTCTAGAGGAAGGGAGAGGAGAGGAGAGGACGGGATGGGAGAGGTCTAGAGGAGTGGACAGGAGAGGAGAGGTCTAGAGGAGTGGAGAGGAGAGGATGGGAGAGGTCTAGATGAGTGGACAGGAGAGGAGAGGACGGGATGGGAGAGGTCTGGAGGAGTGGACAGGAGAGGAGAGAACGGGATGGTAGAGCTCTAGAGGAGTGGACAGGAGAGGAGAGTAAGGGATGGGAGAGGTCAAGAGGAGTGGACAGGAGAGGAGAGGTCTAGAGGAGTGGGGAGGATGGGATGGGAGCGGTCTCGAGGATTGGACAGTAGAGGAGAGGACGGGATGTGAGAGGTCCAGAGGAGTGGACAGGAGAGGAGAGGACTGGATGGGAGAGGTCTAGAGGAGTGGACAGGAGAGGAGAGGACGGGATGGGAGAGGTCTAGAGGAGTGGAGAGGAGAGGACTGGATTGGAGAGGTCTAGAGGAGTGGACGGGATGGGAGAGGTCTTGAGGAGTGGACAGGAGAGGAGAGAACTGGATGGGAGAGGTCTAGAGGAGTGGATGGGAGAGGAGAGGACGGGATGGGAGAGGTCTAGAGGAGTGGAATGGAGAGGAGAGAACGGGATGGGAGAGTTCTAGAGGAGTGGAGAGGAGAGGACAGGATGGGAGAGGTCTATAGGAGTGGACAGGAGAGGAGAGAATGGCATGGGAGAGGTCTAGAGGAGTGGACAGGAGAGGAGAGGACTGGATGGCAGAGGTCTAGAGGAGTGGACAGGAGAGGAGAGGTGTGGGATGGGAGAGGTCTAGAGGAGTGGACAGGAGAGGAGAGGACGGGATGGGAGAGGTCTAGAGGAGTGGACAGAGGAGGAGAGGACGGGATGGGAGAGGTCTAGAGGAGTGGACAGGAGAGGAGAGGACAGGATGGGAGAGGTCTAGAGGAGTGGACAGGAGAGGAGAGAATGGGATGGGAGAGGTCTAGAGGAGTGGACAGGGGAGGAGAGGACGGGATGGGAGAGGTCTAGAGGAGTGGACAGGATAGGAGAGGACAGGATGGGAGAGGTCTAGAGGAGTGGACAGGAGATGAGAAAATGGGATGGGAGAGGTCTAGAGGAGTGGAGAGGAGAGGAGAAGTCTTGAGGAGTGGACAGGAGAGGAGAGAACGGGATGGGAGAGGTCTTGAGGAGTTGACAGGAGAGGAGAGGACGGGATGGGAGAGGTCTAGAGGAGTGGACAGTAGAGGAGAGGACGGGATGGGAGAGGTCTAGAGGAGTGGACAGGAGAGGAGAGGACGGGATGGGAGAGGTCTAGAGGAGTGGACAGGAGAGGAGAGGACGGGATGGGAGAGGTCTAGAGGAGTGGACAGGAGAGGAGAGGACGGGATGGGAGAGGTCTGGAGGAGTGGACAGGAGAGGAGAGGTCTAGAGGAGTGGACAGGAGAGGAGAGAATGGGATGGGAGAGTAGAGGTCTGGAGGAGTGGACAAGAGAGGAGAGGACGGGATGGGAGAGGTCTAGATTAGTGGACAGGAGAGGAGATGACTGAATGGGAGAGGTCTATGGGAGTGGAGAGGAAAGGAGAGAACGGGATTGGAGAGGTCTAGGGGAGTAGAGTCTGAATGGGAGAGGTCTAGGGGAGTAGAGAGGAGAGAACGGGATTGGAGAGGTCTAGGGGAGTGGACAGGAGAGGAGAGGACGGGATGGGAGAGGTCTAGAGGAGTAGGAGGAGAGGACGGGATGGGAGAGGTCTAGATTAGTGGACAGGAGAGGAGATGACTGAATGGGAGAGGTCTATGGGAGTGGAGAGGAAAGGAGAGAACGGGATTGGAGAGGTCTAGGGAGTGGACAGGAGAGGAGAGGACGGGATGGGAGAGGTCTAGAGGAGTAGAGAGGAGAGGACGGGATGGGAGAGGTCTAGATTAGTGGACAGGAGAGGAGATGACTGAATGGGAGAGGTCTATGGGAGTGGAGAGGAAAGGAGAGAACGGGATTGGAGAGGTCTAGGGGAGTGGACAGGAGAGGAGAGGACGGGATGGGAGAGGTCTTGAGGAGTGGAGAGGAGAGGAGAGAACGGGATGGGAGAGGAGAGGTCTAGAGGAGTGGACAGGAGAGGAGAGGACGGGATGGGAGAGGTCTAGAGGAGTGGACAGGAGAGGAGAGGACAGGATGGGAGAGGTCTAGAGGAGTGGACAGGAGAGGAGAGGTCTAGAGGAGTGGAGAGGACTGGATGGGAGAGGTCTAGAGGAGTGGACAGGAGAGGAGAGGATGGGATGAGAGAGGTCTTGAGGAGTGGACAGGAGAGGCGAGAACGGGATGGGAGAGGTCTAGAGGACTGGATGGGAGAGGAGAGGACGGGATGGGAGAGGTCTAGAGGAGTGGATTGGAGAGGAGAGAACGGGATGGGAGAGGTCTAGAGGAGTGGAGAGGAGAGGAGAGGACGGCATGGGAGAGGTCTAGAGGAGTGGACAGGAGAGGAGAGGACTGGATGGGAGAGGTCTAGAGGAGTGGACAGGAGAGGAGAGAACAGCATGGGAGAGGTCTAGAGGAGTGGACAGGAGAGGAGAGGACGGGATGGGAGAGGTCTGGAGGAGTGGACAGGAGAGGAGAGGACGGGATGGGAGAGGTCTAGAGGAGTGGACAGGAGAGGAGAGGACGGGATGGGAGAGGTCTAGAGGAGTGGACAGGAGAGGAGAGGACGGGATGGGAGAGGTCTGGAGGAGTGGACAGGAGAGGAGAGAACAGGATGGGAGAGGTCTAGAGGAGTGGAGAGGAGAGGAGAGGTCTAGAGGAGAGGACAGGAGAGGAGAGAATGGGATGGGAGATTAGAGGTCTGGAGGAGTGGACAAGAGAGGAGAGGACGGGATGGGAGAGGTCTAGAGGAGTAGAGAGGAGAGGACTGGATGGGAGAGGTCTAGATTAGTGGACAGGAGAGGAGATGACGGGATGGGAGAGATCTATGGGAGTGGAGAGGAAAGGAGAGAACGGGATGGGAGAGGTCTAGAGGAGTAGAGAGGAGAGGACTGGATGGGAGAGGTCTAGATTAGTGGACAGGAGAGGAGATGACGGGATGGGAGAGGTCTATGTGAGTGGAGAGGAAAGGAGAGAACGGGATGGGAGAGGTCTAGAGGAGTGGACAGGAGAGGAGAGGACGGGATGGGAGAGGTCTTGAGGAGTGGAGAGGAGAGGAGAGAACGCAATGGGAGAGGAGAGGTCTAGAGGAGTGGACAGGAGAGGAGAGGACGGGATGGGAGAGGTCTAGAGGAGTGGAGAGGAGAGAACGGGATGGGAGAGGAGAGGTCTAGAGGAGTGGACAGGAGAGGAGAGGACATGATGGGAGAGGTCTAGAGGAGTGGACAGGAGAGGAGAGGTCTAGAGGAGTGGAGAGGACTGGATGGGAGAGGTCTAGAGCAGTGGACAGGAGAGGAGAGGACGGGATGAGAGAGGTCTTGAGGAGTGGACAGGAGAGGAGAGGACGGGATGAGAGAGGTCTTGAGGAGTGGACAGGAGAGGAGAGAACGCGATGGGAGAGGAGAGGTCTGAGGAGTGGACAGGAGAGGAGAGGACGGGATGGGAGAGGTCTAGAGGAGTGGAGAGGAGAGAATGGGATGGGAGAGGAGGTCTAGAGGAGTGGACAGGAGAGGAGAGGACATCATGGGAGAGGTCTAGAGGAGTGGACAGGAGAGGAGAGGTCTAGAGGAGTGGAGAGGACTGGATGGGAGAGGTCTTGAGGAGTGGACAGGAGAGGAGAGGACGGGATGAGAGAGGTCTTGAGGAGTAGAGAGGAGAGGACGGGATGGGAGAGGTCTAGATTAGTGGACAGGAGAGGAGATGACTGAATGGGAGAGGTCTATGGGAGTGGAGAGGAAAGGAGAGAACGGGATTGGAGAGGTCTAGGGAGTGGACAGGAGAGGAGAGGACGGGATGGGAGAGGTCTAGAGGAGTAGAGAGGAGAGGACGGGATGGGAGAGGTCTAGATTAGTGGACAGGAGAGGAGATGACTGAATGGGAGAGGTCTATGGGAGTGGAGAGGAAAGGAGAGAACGGGATTGGAGAGGTCTAGGGGAGTGGACAGGAGAGGAGAGGACGGGATGGGAGAGGTCTTGAGGAGTGGAGAGGAGAGGAGAGAACGGGATGGGAGAGGAGAGGTCTAGAGGAGTGGACAGGAGAGGAGAGGACGGGATGGGAGAGGTCTAGAGGAGTGGAGAGGAGAGAACGGGATGGGAGAGGAGAGGTCTAGAGGAGTGGACAGGAGAGGAGAGGACAGGATGGGAGAGGTCTAGAGGAGTGGACAGGAGAGGAGAGGTCTAGAGGAGTGGAGAGGACTGGATGGGAGAGGTCTAGAGGAGTGGACAGGAGAGGAGAGGATGGGATGAGAGAGGTCTAGAGGAGTGGACAGGAGAGGAGAGAACAGCATGGGAGAGGTCTAGAGGAGTGGAGAGGAGAGGAGAGGACGGCATGGGAGAGGTCTAGAGGAGTGGACAGGAGAGGAGAGGACTGGATGGGAGAGGTCTAGAGGAGTGGACAGGAGAGGAGAGAACAGCATGGGAGAGGTCTAGAGGAGTGGACAGGAGAGGAGAGGACGGGATGGGAGAGGTCTGGAGGAGTGGACAGGAGAGGAGAGGACGGGATGGGAGAGGTCTAGAGGAGTGGACAGGAGAGGAGATGACGGGATGGGAGAGGTCTATGGGAGTGGAGAGGAAAGGAGAGAACGGGATGGGAGAGGTCTAGAGGAGTGGACAGGAGAGGAGAGGAGAGGATGGGAGAGGTCTGGAGGAGTGGACAGGAGAGGAGAGAACAGGATGGGAGAGGTCTAGAGGAGTGGAGAGGAGAGGTCTAGAGGAGAGGACAGGAGAGGAGAGAATGGGATGGGAGATTAGAGGTCTGGAGGAGTGGACAAGAGAGGAGAGGACGGGATGGGAGAGGTCTAGAGGAGTAGAGAGGAGAGGACTGGATGGGAGAGGTCTAGATTAGTGGACAGGAGAGGAGATGACGGGATGGGAGAGGTCTATGGGAGTGGAGAGGAAAGGAGAGAACGGGATGGGAGAGGTCTAGAGGAGTAGAGAGGAGAGGACTGGATGGGAGAGGTCTAGATTAGTGGACAGGAGAGGAGATGACGGGATGGGAGAGGTCTATGTGAGTGGAGAGGAAAGGAGAGAACGTGATGGGAGAGGTCTAGAGGAGTGGACAGGAGAGGAGAGGACGGGATGGGAGAGGTCTTGAGGAGTGGAGAGGAGAGGAGAGAACGCGATGGGAGAGGAGAGGTCTAGAGGAGTGGACAGGAGAGGAGAGGACGGGATGGGAGAGGTCTAGAGGAGTGGAGAGGAGAGAACGGGATGGGAGAGGAGAGGTCTAGAGGAGTGGACAGGAGAGGAGAGGACATGATGGGAGAGGTCTAGAGGAGTGGACAGGAGAGGAGAGGTCTAGAGGAGCGGAGAGGACTGGATGGGAGAGGTCTAGAGCAGTGGACAGGAGAGGAGAGGACGGGATGAGAGAGGTCTTGAGGAGTGGACAGGAGAGGAGAGGACGGGATGAGAGAGGTCTTGAGGAGTGGACAGGAGAGGAGAGAACGCGATGGGAGAGGAGAGGTCTAGAGGAGTGGACAGGAGAGGAGAGGACGGGATGGGAGAGGTCTAGAGGAGTGGAGAGGAGAGAATGGGATGGGAGAGGAGAGGTCTAGAGGAGTGGACAGGAGAGGAGAGGACATCATGGGAGAGGTCTAGAGGAGTGGACAGGAGAGGAGAGGTCTAGAGGAGTGGAGAGGACTGGATGGGAGAGGTCTTGAGGAGTGGACAGGAGAGGAGAGGACGGGATGAGAGAGGTCTTGAGGAGTGGACAGGAGAGGAGAGAACGGGATGGGAGAGGTCTAGAGGAGTGGACAGGAGAGGAGAGGATGGCATGGGAGAGGTCTAGAGGAGTGGACAGGAGAGGAGAGGACCGGATGGGAGAGGTCTAGAGGAGTGGACAGGAGAGGAGAGAACAGCATGGGAGAGGTCTAGAGGAGTGGACAGGAGAGGAGAGGATGGGATGGGAGAGGTCTGGAGGCGTGGACAGGAGAGGAGAGGACTCGATGGGAGAGGTCTAGAGGAGTGGACAGGAGAGGAGAGGACGGGATGGGAGAGGTCTAGAGGAGTGGACAGGAGAGGAGAGGACGGGATGGAGAGGTCTGGAGGAGTGGACAGGAGAGGAGAGAACAGGATGGGAGAGGTCTAGAGGAGTGGAGAGGAGAGGAGAGAACAGGATGGGAGAGGTCTGGAGGAGTGGACAGGAGAGGAGAGAACAGCATGGGAGAGGTCTAGAGGAGTGGACAGGAGAGGAGAGGATGGGATGGGAGAGGTCTAGAGGAGTGGAGAGGAGAGGAGAGAACAGGATGGGAGAGGTCTAG
Source organism: Oncorhynchus masou masou (assembly GCF_036934945.1). Taxonomy (NCBI): domain Eukaryota; kingdom Metazoa; phylum Chordata; class Actinopteri; order Salmoniformes; family Salmonidae; genus Oncorhynchus; species Oncorhynchus masou. Next base: position 11,733,220 of record NC_088218.1, on the reverse strand, counting down.
AGGAGTGGACAGGAGAGGAGAGAATGGGATGGGAGAGTAGAGGTCTGGAGGAGTGGACAAGAGAGGAGAGGACGGGATGGGAGAGGTCTAGAGGAGTAGAGAGGAGAGGACTGGATGGGAGAGGTCTAGATTAGTGGTCAGGAGAGGAGATGACGGGATGGGAGAGGTCTATGCGAGTGGAGAGGAAAGGAGAGAACGGGATGGGAGAGGTCTAGAGGAGTGGACAGGAGAGGAGAGGACGGGATGGGAGAGGTCTTGAGGAGTGGAGAGGAGAGGAGAGAACGGGATGGGAGAGGAGAGGTCTAGATGAGTGGACAGGAGAGGAGAGGACGGGATGGGAGAGATCTAGAGGAGTGGAGAGGAGAGGACGGGATGGGAGAGGTCTAGAGGACTGGAGAGGAGGGGACTGGATGGGAGAGGATCGGAGGGAAGAGGTGCGAGAAAACGAAGGAAACTTTAAGATCTGTGTCTGTTCTGTTGAAGCCTCCAAAGACTAGGCCAACTCAGATTCAACAGGGGCAGTGTGTGATTAAAAGCCTACCTTAATTAAACGTATTGGTGGCAGTAGTCATTTGGATTGATTTGAATTAATTCGACAGGTATTTTTAATTAAGGAAAGGCTTAAGGCTTTAGTGATGACTCATCCTACCCTGCACCAGTCAGCCTCATCAATAGGCCACACTAGGCTCTGTGCTTATTCGCTATTATAACCTTGTAATAATGTTATTATCAATGGACCATTTCCCTTATCCCAGTGACCTTCTGACCTCTGTCAGTCATCACGAGCCCCTTTATGCATTCAGGACCAGTCTTCCCCTTCTACATCCCTATCTTTAATTTACTCAATTCAATTTCGTGGACTTTATTGTCATGGCAAGTTAAATGACTTACATGGTCAAAGTACACTTATAACAACCATTGTGGGACTAACAGTAGTAATAGTAGTAGTGGTGGTGGTAGCAGTTTCGGTAATGATATGCGAGTAAGGGTTCTCTCTCACACACTCGTGATCTCTCACTCTAACTCATTCTGTCTTTCTCTCCCGCTCCCTCATCCATCTCTTTCGCTCCCTCTTTGCCCCCCTTTCTTTCAATGCCCCCCCATCATCTCTCCTTACCTCTCTCTTCACAGGCTGTGTTCTAACCAAGGCTATCTTATCTTCATCTACTGATCGTCTACCAACAGGGTGTTCTATATGAATAGGACAAGGTCAGTAAAGGTCTTTTTTTGAGAGCTGCGTTGGACAACCTTACTGATATGAATGACTGTACAGCAGCAGCGATTTACAGGCACCTCTGAAACAACAGTGTTTATAAGAAAGTTTAGCGCAGGCATCTCTTTCTGTCTTCAAGATAACACTGGCTCGGCTTCCTCTGTGCTCAAAAACAATCAGAAACGCGGCAGATCGAGGGGGAAATGGAAAGAGGGCCGGAGGGGGAGTTGTGATAATGCGAGTGCCAGCACTGAATACACAGCACCAACACCCGCTCTCTCCTCTTCGCTTGCTCCGAATGTGTGTGTGTGTGTTTGTGGTTGTGTGTGTGTGTGTGTGTGTGTGTGTGTGTGTGTGTGTGTGTGTGTGTGTGTGTGTGTGTGTGTGTGTGTGTGTGTGTGTGTGTGTGTGTGTGTGTGTGTGTGTGCTTGCATTTACATTCGTTTGATCGAATAAAAGCAGAGCCTTGGACTGATTCAACTGCTGCAGAATGGAACAAAGATCGGCTACAGCAACTTGAAAGTAGCTGCAAAAGATGGTCGCTTCACTTTAACTCCTGCCTAAAGCTAAGCAATAATGGGTTTGGTCATTTGAAAAGGTTCCTTTTGTTTGCTAAAAAAGTTTTCTTCACCATGATTGTGATATCATTTATTGGAAGGCCAATGAATGAACACCTGGGTCCTCTGCACACCCACATGTACAGTGGCTTGAAGAAGTATTCACCCCCTTGGTATTTTAACTATTTCCTGCAACCTGGAATTAAAATAGATTTTTGGGGAGGTTATCATTTGATTTACACAACATGCCACTTTGAAGATGCAAAATATTTATTGTGAAACAAACAAGAAATAAGACAAAAGAACTGAACTTGAGCGTGCATTACTATTCACCCCCCCCCCTCCCCCAAAGTCAATACTTTGTAGAGCCACCTTTTGCAGCAAATAGAGCTGCAGTCCCTTGGCGTATGTCTCTATAAGCTTGGCACATCTAGCCACTGGGATTTTTGCTCATTCTTCAAGGCAATACTGCTTCAGCTCCTTCAAGTTGGATGGGTTCTGCTGGTGAAGAGCAGTCTTTAAGTCTTTTAGTCATACCACAGATTCTCAATTGGATTCAGGTCTGGGCTTTGATTAGACCATTCCAAGACATTTAAATGTTTCCCCTTATACCACTCAAGTGTTGCTTTAGCAGTATGCTTAGGGTCATTGTCCTGCTGGAAGCATGCCACCGCCATGCTTCACTGTGGGGATGGTATTCTCAGGGTGATGAGAGGTGTTGGGTTTGCACCATTCATAGTGTTTTTCTTGATGGCCAAAAAGCTCAATTTTAGTCTCATCTGACCAGAGTACCTTATTCCATATGTTTAGGGAGTCTCCCACATGCGTTTTGGCGAACACCAAACGTGTTTGATTCTTTTTTACTTTAAGCAATGGCTTTATTCTGGCCACTCTTCCGTAAAGCCCAGCTCTGTGGAGTGTATGGCTTAAAGTGGTCCTATGGACCGATACTCCAATCTCTGCTGTGGAGCTTTGCAGCTCCTTCATGGTTATCTTTGGTCTCTTTGTTGCCTCTGATTAATGCCCTCCTTGCCTGGTCTGAGTTTTGGTGGGCGGCCCTCTCTTTGCAGGTTTGTTATGGTGACATATTCTGTCCATTTTTTAAAAATGGATTTAATGGTGCTCCGTGGGATGTTCAAAGTTTCAGATATTTTTTTATAACCCAACACTGTTCTGTACTTCTCCACAGCTTTGTCCCTGACCTGTTTGGTGAAATCCTTGGTCTTCATGGTGCTGCTTAATTGGTGGTGTTGCAGACTCTGGGGCCGCAGACTCTGGGGCCTTTCAAAACAGGTGTTTATATACTGAGATCATGTGACACTTAGATTGCACACAGGTGGACGTTATTTAGCTAATTGTGTGACTTTTGAAGGTAATTGGTTGCACCAGATCTTATTTAGGGGCTTCATAGCAAAGAGGGTGAATACATATGCACACACCACTTTTCAGTTTTTTATTTTGTAGTAACAATTTGTAGTAATAAAGTAATTTTTTCACTTCACCAATTTGGACTATTATGTGTATGTCCATTACATGAAATCCAAATAAAAATATATTTAAATTCCAGGTTGTAATGCAACAAAATAGGAAAAATGCCAAGGGGGATGAATACGTTTGCAATGCACTGTAGTATTAGCCCACTGAGCTAAAGCCTAGGTCTGGGAGCTAACACAATTATTTAGTTCTCACGCAAGGTTGGGCTACTCATCACTCGAGTATAGTACACCAAACAACCTCCACTTCTCACTCACACACACACACACACCCTCCAGCTCTGACCTCTCTTTGGAAGAGAAAGTGGTTACAAATTACTAAACACTGCATTTCTCAGAGGTCATATGACAGCAGAGGGGTCATATGCTGTGAAGGAAAACAGTCCTCCTCCACCTCCTGTCCCAGCTAGCACATAACGTTCTGAGAACCATATGTTTCTTAGAGCTTGGTGAGAGCGTGGTTGTCCCATGGTTATTTTGCATACAACCTTGCCATAACTTTCTGGGAATGTTATAGAATAGTTGCTTGGCTTTGGAACATTCTCAGCACATTTAAGGAACTTAAATACAAAATAATGTATTTTATTGGTATTTCATTACTTTAACAGACTGTTTCCTAAAAATGTAAACCTGGTTAAATGTAATACATTTTTTGGTTATGTTCAAGGAACTTTCTCCAACTGGTTTGATATTGGGAATAGTTCAGAGAACGTTAAGAAACAAGGTTCTTCTGTGGGATTTTCCTCATTGTTCTCAGAACATTATGAAAACATTCCATAAAACCACACAAAAACAGTAACATTACTAATAACAAAGAATGTTATTTAAAAATGTATACTTTTGGTTCTCAGTGTCAACAAAACTCTATTCTCTACCTTGTTAATTGTGTTCAGGTGTGTTGGCCAATATTTGGCCACCCCTGGTCTTAATGAGTGCTTGTTTCCTTTAAAATTGAGTCTGTTTGAATAGACTAAAATTAACAGCTTGTATGAGTAAAAAACATGGCATGCTAGCAGAAGAACAGAATATCATAGGTTTGAATTTCACTGATGCCGTGCAACAATAATGGTTTGAATGGTTAATGCCTAAGCAAATACCAAACCACATGTCCTATCTTTTGAAAAAGTTAACCTAAGCTAGCAGAGTTATTGCTGAAACATTCAGTGAACGTTTTAAGGAAGTTATAAAAAGACCTCCAAATATCCAATATATTCTGTTTCAGATTGTAAATAAACCCCCCCCAGGAAAGTGTCCAAGGGACCATAGTAAAACATTCCCAGAAGAGGCTAAATGTCCAGGGGACCAGAGTAAAACATTCCCAGAACAGGCTAAATGTCCAGGGGTCCAAAGTAAAACATTCCCAGAACAGGCTAAATGTCCAGGGGACCATAGTACAACATTCCCAGAACAGGCTAAATGTCCAGGGGACCATAGTAAAACATTCCCAGAACAGGCTAAATGTTCAGCGGACCATAGTAAAACATTCCCAGAACAGGCTAAATGTCCAGGGGACCAGAGTAAAACATTCCCAGAACAGGCTAAATGTCCAGGGGACCAAAGTAAAACATTCCCAGAACAGGCTAAATGTCCAGGGGACCATAGTAAAACATTCCCAGAACAGGCTAAATGTCCAGGGGACCATAGTAAAACATTCCCAGAACAAGCAAAATGTCCAGAGGACCTTAGTAACACATTCCCAGAACAGGCTAAATGTTCAGGGGACCATAGTAAAACATTCCCAGAACAAGCAAAATGTACACTTCCATTCTCAGAATGTTTAAAACTTTCCATTTTACTGGTGTCATACCCAGAACCAACTGGTAACCAAAAACGTATGTTCTCACAACTTCCAAGGAACCAAATATGCTATCTGGAGTGTCATCAACTCAAAGAAGATATGGGAGGATGGCACAGCTTCGACTCCTGAAGAGCTTCTATACAACTTAGTTTTTTCCCTGGCGGCTGCTTTCAGAAGACCCCCCCCCTCATTTTCCAATCTGCCCGTGACTGCATGTCTTGCTGCAGAAGCAGAGGCCGGGAGTGGAGTTCTTTGGGGGAGGAGTGTAATTCCCGAGCTTTAGACTCATACAGACCATTCTCTCGGCACGGACTTACATGTCAGTCATTTAGCAGCTGCTCTTAAGTGTGACTTAAGTGTGTTCAGCTAAGGTAAGGGTGCTACCTAGTGAAAGCGTGCGCGACAGGGGAGCCTAAAAAACGATTCAATGCTTCCTATAATTCAGCATCAGTGCAAAGTACATAGAGTCTGTGGTGTGCGTGCGTGTGCATACAGGCGCATTGCCGCGAATGTTCAATTGTATCCAATTACAGTACATGCGGCGATACGGAAGGAATAACTCTTTCTTTGTGACAGCTAGATGTGATTATTCCATACGCTAATTCTGAGTGAAAAGCATTGTTCTTTTTAGTAAAATCTCTCCAATGAGGGATATCTGAGGATGTATCTCTCAATAAGGGCTTAGCCTCTATCTCTCTCTCGCGCTTTCTTTCTTTCTGTCCCTCCCCTCCTCCTACCTCCTGTCTTACCCCCCCACCCCTCTCTCTCTCTCTCTCTCTCTCTAACAGCCTGTCAGTCAGCAGCAGCTGTAGGGTCTGTCAAGGTGTCCGCTGACGGCCCTGTGTCTGAGGCAGCCTCTGCATCAAAAAGACAGCCATGTGTGTGCCAAAGGTGAATAGGCTTCTGCTGGATCATCCCATCTTTCTCTCATTCTCTTTCTGGGTGTGATGGTGATGTGTCCTCTATGTCTGATGGTGGAGTGTGTGTGATGGCTGTGTGGTAGCGTGGGGAGCTGCAGTTTGACGATTTTAAATATTAAAAGGCTTCCATGAATAATGGAGTCTGACAGCTCGTCCCCAGTGTCTGCCTGGCTCTGCTGCCACACACACACACACACACACGGATGAGTGTGCGCTGTTTTACAAAGGCCACTCCCTGGTCTTTCTCTTCCTCTCCCTTTGTCCTGCTCTCTCTTCCTCTCTCTGTTATTGCTCCTGTCTTTTCTCCATCCATTCTCTGTTCCCCCCCCCCTCTCCAGAGACCATCCGTCCCTCTCAACTCCCTGTTCCCCCAGGGGGTCCCTGTCCTCCTGAGTCTAGTCAGGGGAGGGTGAGCAGCCCGTCTGTGTCAACCTCTCACACACCATCTCATCTCTCTCTCTCTCTCTCTCTCTCTCTCTCTCTCTCTCACACACACACACACACACACACACACACACACACACACACACACACACACACACACACACACACACACACACACACACACACACACACACACACACACACACACACACACACACACACACACACACACACACACACACACACACACACACTCTTGCCTTATCTGTTCACTGTCACCTCACTGAAGTGTGTTTCCAACCGTTGTCTGCACCATGTGAGAAAACATACACACAAACATTTAGAAACACACAGGTAGTCTCATAACACATTCTCACTGCGATCAGTCCTCATCTGTTGGTTGAGCTCTGCTATCAGTCCTCATCTATTGGTTGAGCTCTTCTATCAGTCCTCATCTATTGGTTGAGCTCTGCTATCAGTCCTCATCTGTTGGTTGAGCTCTGCTATCAGTCTTCATTACTCTGTCAACATCTTAACAAGAACCAAAGTGTTACGCGCTCAAGTATGACAGGTCGTGAACAATGTGAGAAATATGAAAGCTTTTCTATTTACAACAAATATACAGTCCAATTCTAAATGTTCCTTTATACATTGCTCAAAACAATAAAGGGAACACTAAAATAACACATCCTAGATCTGAATGAATGAAATATTCTTATTAAATACTTTTTTCTTTACATAGTTGAATGTGCTGAACAAAATCACACATAAATTATCAATGGAAATCAAATTTATCAACCCATGGAGGTCTGGATTTGGAGTCACACTCAAAATTAAAGTGGAAAAGTCGCTCTGGATGACTTAAATGGAAATGGAAATGGAAAACCACACTACAGGCTGATCCAACTTTGATGTAAGGGAATTCCCCCCTCAAATGGACAAAAATGAATGGGAAACCATTGGCATAGTACAAACCATGTACACGATGGACAATACCACCCAAATTGGCGTTGATTTATGCAAAATGTTTTGCAAATGCCATATGGCAATTGCCAGTTGTAACACTTCAAAAATCCAACAGGTGGCGTGTGCGCTCCACCTTGGTTTTTCATATAGCAAATGGACCCCAAGTCAACATCCAAAAGCCAAATTTTGAAAAAATGAATTTTTTGTCAAAAACTTATCACCCCTTAAAAAAGTGCTTTCTGGACCGTTTTTCGAAATTCTTTCGCTTTTTTTGTCAATTACACATGTGTAAGAACTGTATGAATATACTTTTGTCCAATTTTATTATCATTTTTTATTTTTTTATTTTTACTTGCGCATTATTGCATGTGTTTTCTCCATTTGCAATATGATTTCATAGGAAGTCAGAAGTCAAAAGTCAATAATTGCAAAATTTCATAAAAAACTTCACACACCCCTAAAAAAGTGCTTTCTGGACCGTTTTTCGAAATTCTTTAGAAGTTTGTGTCAATTACACACGTATAAGAACTGTATCAACATACTTTAGTCATATTTTATTATCATTATTTTTTATTTTTTTTACTTGTGCATTAGGCATATGTTTTCTCCATTTGGAACATGATTTCATAGGAAGTCAAAAATTGCAAAATTTCATAAAAAACTTCACACACCCCTAAAAAAGTGCTTTCTGGACCATTTTTCAAAATTCTTCAGAATTTTGTGTCAATTACACACGTATAAGAACTGTATCAACATACTTTAGTCATATTTTATTATCATAATTTTTTACTTTTTTTTTTACTTGTGCATAAGGCATATGTTTTGTGGGGGCCAAATGTCATAAGAAATTTGACATGCTCAAAAATCCTGCAGAAATGCAAAATTGACTGGCCTGATGACTTCGGGATGGCCGGGCAGTGATTGTTGTTCCTTTCAATCACTCGTGGTGTTGATTTCATCATGTCCATTTGTTTATGTTTTCTCACTTTTGCAAAGTCACTGTGCATTTGCAATATGGTTAACTGGGCATTCACCATCACGAATTTGTCATGCTATAAAAATCGTGCAGGAATGCCAAATTGACTGGCCCGATGAACTCGGAATGGCTGGGCAGTGATTCTGGTAGCTCTCCATCGCTCGTTTGGGTTGATTTCAGAATGTCACTTTTGGTGATGGTACCTCACTGTTAAAACATATTGCAAATGTTTTCTCACTTTTGCAAAGTCACTGAAAATTCGTGCAGGAATGCGAAATTGACTGGCCCGATGAACTCGGGATGGCTGGGCAGTGATTCTGGTACCTCTCCATCACTCGTTAGGGTTGATTTCAGAATGTCCATTTGGTGATGTTTTCTCACTCTTGCAAAGTCACTGTGCATTTGCAATATGGTTAACTGGGCATTCACCATCACCAATTTGTCATGCTATAAAAATCGTGCAGGAATGCCAAATTGACTGGCCCGATGAACTCGGGATGGCTGGGCAGTGATTCTGGTACCTCTCCATCGCTCGTTTGGGTTGATTTCAGAATGTCACTTTTGGTGATGGTACCTCACCGCTTAAACATATTGCAAATGGACAAGAGTCACCTGCAAGTCACCGTCCATCAGTCAATTTGATATCATTCTGACACCAAACTGATACAAACTGACACCAAACCCACTTTTCCCAACTCGTTTAGGAGCCAAGTATCACATACTTCAGAGCTTTCTCGGTCCGAGAACCTTCTAGAGCGCCGTAACTCACCACGCACTATCGACCTGAGGTCTAGAACAGGATTCTAAAGTTTCGGAACTCTAGGTCTGACGGTTCTTTAAAAGTTCCAACAAGGTTAACTAATGCAGGGAGTGTTTGTCTCTACGCACCCCAATGGGTCCCTACTTCCAAGCTGTGTGTGTGTGTGATTTAGTTTTCCTTTGAAATTTTATGGGAAAGATGACTGATTTACAGTTCATGGGGGTTGCCTAATCACATATATGAAGTTTTGGAAAGATCTGATTTTTTTAACCCCTCGAAACAGCCCATGAGACACCAATTATGGCACTTCCGGTTGGCACAGGAAGCTATAACTCAACACACATCCTCAATGGGGTATTATATTACAGAATCCTGAGTTTTAAGTCTTTACCATAAAAACTGACTGTTTTACACAGGGTTGAATGCACTATGTCTATCAAACTGCAGGCAGGGTATGGGTATACACTTTTAGGGCAATTTTAACCACTTCCGGTTGGTCTAGGAAGCTTAGAATCGACACAGGTAGACCTTATAGTGGCCTGATGGACTGGTACTTAAGACAGGTTCATACAGCATTCATAACCCATATAGACTCCAGGTTGAATTTAGGGGAGCAGGCAATGTATTCCTATGGGGAGAGAAGTCAATGCAAACTGTTTTTACGTAAACACCTTCTTTTAACTGTGAAGGGTTAATGTCACACGGTCAAGGTTAGGCTTGCACAGATCGGGAGGACCTTAGGAACATTCCTGTGTTTGAATTGTCCTTCTAAACCTAACGGTTCCGCCGCTGTCACCCAAAATCAAATGACGTGGTGCAGGCTTCATTTTGGGCCTACTTTTCTCATGGTCGCTGCACTCAGACCGAGCGAGTTACGGTCAAGCGGGGCGTCTCGTTGAACTCGGCAGAGTCTGGACACTATGGTGATGCCATTTTTTGTGTTGATTTCAGAATGCCATTTTGGCGATGGTCCCTCTCCGCTTAAACATGTTGCAAATGCACAAAAGTCAACTAGCAAGTCAGTGTCCATCAGTCAATTAGATGTCATTCTGACACCAAACTGATACCAATTGACACCAAACCCACTTTTTCCAACTCATTTAGAAGCCAACTATCACATATGTCAGAGCAGGTCCATAATTCACAGCGTCTTTAGTTTAAAACATAATAAAAACGTAAAACACATAGTTACGTTCTAGCTGCGGGTCCAGTTCGGACATTATGTGTAGTCCTATGTGAGGCGACCCCGAATCCCGAGTTTCGGCTCAATAGGTCATTTGGTGTCCGAGTAAAACCCTAATTGGTGCTGAAAATCCACTTTTTCCCATGCCTTGCTATGGGGTCCTTGAATGAGCTATCGGACAGAAACGTTGGGGTCCGTGTCTATGGGCCGAGCCGGTTTCAATGCACCTAGTCTTGTGTCTCTGAGACTTTTCTAAATGTCGCCATTTTAGTAATGGTCAAAATGAATTGAAGTCATTGCAAATGTACGAGGCTGTTTCTCGGTCCGAGAACCTTCTAGAGCCACCTAACTCACCACGCACTATCGACCTGAGGTCTAGAACAGGTTTCTAAAGTTTCGGAACTCTAGGTCTGACGGTTCTTTTTTAGCTCGAACAAAGCTAACTATTGGAGGCAGTGTCAGTCTCTACGCACCCCAATATGTCCCTCCATCCAAGTTGTGTATCTGTGTGATTTAGTTTTCCTTTGAATTTTTATGGGAAAAATGACTGATTTACAGTTCATGGGTGTTTCCTAATCACACATATGAAGTTTTGGACAGATCTGATTTTTTTAACCCTTCCAAACAGCCCCTGAGACACCAATTATGGCACTTCCGGTTGACACAGGAAGCTATAACTCAACACACATCCTCATTGGGCTATGCTTTTACAGAATACTGAGTTTTAAGTCTTTACGTTAAGAATTGACTGAGTTACACAGGGTTCAATGCACTATGTCCATCAAATTGCAGGCAGGGTATGGATATACACTTTTAGGGTGATTTTAAGCACTTCCGGTTGGCCCAGGAAGCCTTGAATCGACACAGGTAGACCTTATAGTGGCCTGATGGACAGGCACCGAAGACAGGTTCATAAGGCATTCATAACCCATATAGGCTCCAGGTTGAATTTAGTGGAGCAGGCAATGTATTCCTATGGGGAGAGAAGTCAATGCAAACTGTTTGATGTAAACACCTTCTTTTAGCTGTGAAGGGTTAATGCCACACGGTCAAGGTTAGGCTTGCACAGATCGGGAGGACCTTAGGAACAGTCCTGTGTTTGAATTGTCCTTCTAAACCTAACGGTTCCGCCGCTGTCACCCAAAATCAAATGACGTTCTGGTGCAGGCTTCATATTGGGCCTACTTTTCTCATGGTCGCTGCGCTTAGACCGAGCGAGCTACGGTCAAGCGGGATATTTCGTTGAACTCGGCACGGCCTTGGGATTAGGTTTATGCCATTGCCTGCTCTCTGTGTCTTTAAACACCACGCTTTTTCACTCCATCCTTGCTGTGTGTGTGTGTGAGAGCTTTTCTTTGACATCTGTTGGGAGAAATGACTGATTTTACAGTTCAGGAGGGTTGCCTAATCACACATATGAAGTTTTGAAAAGATCTGACCTTTTTAACCCTTGGATACAGCCACTATGACACCATTTAAGGCACTTTCTGTTGGCACAGGAAGCTATAAATAAACTCATATCCTCATTGGGGTATGCCTTTACAGAATCCTGAGTTTTAAGTCTTTACGTTAAGAACTGAGTTATTTACGGAGGGTTTAGTGAGTGTGTGTTATTTCAGAAAATCATAGAAAATCACAGAAATCTCGCAGAGCTCCGCAGCACACTTTAAAAATATTCCTATGAACACCCTGCAACTGGATCTGTAACTGTTGAAAAAACAACCACCTATATTTGAACATCACAAATCTGTCATCGTACGATTTCTCTTAAATGACGATAGATAAATGGCTGATTTTTTTGTTATTGACACCGGAGGCTCCTTGACTTTGACGTGAAGTGAAAAAATAATTTCTCTATTTTCATTTTGGACCTTTAATCCCAGAAAAATGGCCATAACTCAAAAACCGTTGAGGCCTAGACGCCATCTTGTTCGGGGCCAACTGCCCATTATGCTAAACCTATGCTCACCAAGTTTCGGCTTCTAAATATTTTCAGTTTTCGAGATAAGGCCACGTCGTGATTCGTGATGTTTTGTCAAATTGCAGTATGATTGCTTATGCCCTCTTGTGGGATTTTCCGGGATAGCGGAAAAATGACCAAAATTTGATTATTTTATAAAACGAAAACCGAATGTCCGACAAAGTTCATTTGATGACTTCCCGGTAGGTCTGGCCCTGCCGCCAGTCTAGTAAGGGACGGTACATTTGCAATATGGACTTTCTCACTAACCATACGGAAAATGTCGAAAAGTTCCCTTAGTGTATGTAATGTACTTAAAACAAGTCAAAATGAGGCTCAGTAGTGTGTGTGGCCTCCATGTGCCTGTATGACCTCCCTACAGTGCCTGGCCATGCTCCTGATGAGGTGGCGGATGGTCTCCTGAAGGATCTCTTCCCAGACCTGGACTAAAGCATCCGCCAAGTCCTGGACAGTCTGTGGTGCAACGTGGCGTTGGTGGATGGAGCGAGACATGATGTCCCAGATGTGCTCAATTGGATTCAGGTCTGGGGAACGGGAGGCCAGTCCATAGCATCAATGCCTTCCTCTTGCAGGAACTGCTGACACACTCCAGCCACATGAGGTCTAGCATTGTCTTGCATTAGGAGGAACCCAGGGCCACCCGCACCTGCATATTGTCTTAAAGGGGTCTGAGGATCTCATCTCGGTACCTAATGGCAGTCAGGCTACCTCTGGTGAGCACATGGAGGGCTGTGCGGCCCCCCAAAGAAATGCCACCCCACACCATGACTGACCCACCGCCAAACCGGTCATGCTGGAGGATGTTGCAGGCAGCAGAACATTCTCCACGGCATCTCCAGACTGTCACGTCTGTCATATGTGCTCAGTGTGAACCTGCTTTCATCTGTGAAGAGCACAGGGCGCCAGTGGCGAATTTGCCAATCTTGGTGTTCTCTGGCAAATGCCAAACGTCCTGCACGGTGTTGGGCTGTAAGCACAACCCCCACCTGTGGACGTCGGGCCCTCATACCACCCTCATGGAGTCTGTTTCTGACCGTTTGAGCAGACACTTGCACATTTGTGGCCTGCTGGAGGTCATTTTGCAGGGCTCTGGCAGTGCTCCTCCTGCTCCTCCTTGCACAAAGGTGGAGGTCGCGGTCCTGCTGCTGGGTTGTTGCCCTCTTACGGCCTCCTCCACGTCTCCTGATGTACTGGCCTGTCTCCTGGTACCGCCACCATGCTCTGGACACTACGCTGACAGACACAGCAAACCTTCTTGCCACAGCTCACATTGATGTGCCATCCTGGATGAGCTGCACTACCTGAGCCACTTGTGTTGGTTGTAGACTTCGTCTCATGCTACTACTATAGTGAAAGCACCGCCAGCATTCAAAAGTGACCAAAACATCAGCCAGGAAGCATAGGAACTGAGAAGTGGTCTGTGGTTATCACCTGCTGAACCACTCCTTTATTGGGGGTGTCTTGCTAATTGCCTATAATTTCCACCTGTTGTCTATTCCATTTGCACAACAGCATGTGAAATTTATTGTCAATCAAGTGTTGCTTACTAAGTGGACAGTTTGATTTCACAGAAGTGTGATTGACTTGGAGTTACATTGTGTTGTTTAAGTGTTCCCTTTATTTTTTTGAGCAGTGTATAAACCTTGGTCTAACTAGCATAATGTGAGGGATTGGTCTCTGTTAGAGGTGTAGATGGTTGGCAGTAACTACCTTTGCCAGTTTGAGATGTAGGTTACGGATGTTAAACATGTACAGTGAGAAGAGAAAGAGAGTGAGTTAAAGAGAGGGAGGTAAAGAAAGAGACAGTTAAATTAGGCAGATTCATATGTTGCTGAGGAGGAAAGGACGAGGATTAGACCTTCCAGATTCACAAACTTCAGCTCTCTCTCTCCCTCTCTCCTCTTCTTCTTCTCCGCATAATCTGATTCCACAGCCACGCCACCGGGGTAATCTCTCAGAGACAATTTCCCAGCAGCCCCCTCTCCCTCCCTCCCTCCCTTCCCTCCCCCACCCTCCTTCTCTTTTGTCAGAGAAAGAGAGAGCCAGGCTGCATAACAAAGTGCTGTGTTTACCAGGCTGCCTGCTTATCAGAGGATCTCTGGGCAGAAAGACACCATGATATTAGACTGGCTGTGTGTGTGTGTGTGTGTGTGTGTGTGTGTGTGTGTGTGTGTGTGTGTGTGTGTGTGTGTGTGTGTGTGTGTGTGTGTGTGAGAGAGAGAGAGAGAGATGGAACAGCGACCTGACGCCAGCCAGCGCCTGTCCTCATTATCCTCTGGAGGCACAGCGACCGCCAGCGCCATGTTAATGCAAGTCACGCCCGACACACACACACACACACACCACAACCCCAGAATACGTAAACATGCACATTGACACACACAAACACGCTCCCTCTCCAGGGCCCCAGAGTAGGCTATGCACGCATGCATATGCACAGGTGTTTGGTCTGGGTTTGATGAGCCCCCTGAGGATATGAAGCGGAGTGTGTAGGGGTTGGGGAGTTGCTTGAAAAGTCTGAAATGTGAAACCTCAGTCCAGCGGCAGAGCCCTTTGATCCCCTCTTACCTCTGTCCTCTCTCAGCCCATGTTAACCCCTACACTGCTCATTGGGTTCTGCACTGCAGCTGACCTCTGTCCTCTCTCAGCCCATGTTAACCCCTACACTGCTCATTGGGTTCTGCACTGCAGCTGACCTCTGTCCTCTCTCAGCCCATGTTAACCCCTACACTGCTCATTGGGTTCTGCACTGCAGCTGACCTCTGTCCTCTCTCAGCCCATGTTAACCCCTACACTGCTCATTGGGTCCTGCACTGCAGCTGACCTCTGTCCTCTCTCAGCCCATGTTAACCCCTACACTGCTCATTGGCTTCTGCACTGCAGCTGACCTCTGTCCTCTCTCAGCCCATGTTAACCCCTACACTGCTCATTGGCTTCTGCACTGCAGCTGACCTCTGCTCCAGCCTCTCCAACCTATTGTGTGTGTGTGTTTGTGTATCGGGGGAGATGGATAAAAGCAGAAGACATTTCCATCTCGTGTGAAAGAATAAAGTATATCTTAAAACCCACCTGACCACATGTATCCTCTCTCTCAACTCTATACACCTGACCTCATGTCTCCTCTCTCTCAACTCAACCCACCTGACCTCATGTCTCCTCTCTCAACTCAACCCACCTGACCTCATGTCTCCTCTCTCTCAACTCTATACATCTGACCTCATGTCTCCTCTCTCTCAACTCAACACACCTGACCTCATGTCTCCTCTCTCTCAACTCAACCCACCTGACCTCATGTCTCCTTTCTCTCAACTCAACCCACCTGACCTCATGTCTCCTCTCTCTCAACTCAACACACCTGACCTCATGTCTCCTCTCTTTCAACTCAACCCACCTGACCTCATGTGTCCTCTCTCTCAACTCTATACACCTGACCTCACGTCTCCTCCTAGCCAGCTCACACCCTACATCCCACTCCTTCGCCCTCTAAACCTCCACCCTCCAACGCCCATTGCTTTTACGAGCTGTTATGACTTGGAAATGCATTCCCCCCCTCTTTCCCCCGGGACAACAAGCCAGTGCACTGCGCTGCCATGAGCACAGCAAAAGAAAACAATCAATATGACTGTCAGGCAAGAGTGATGTGGAGGAAGGGAAGGAGAGAAGAAGGGGGGTCCTGCCTGCCTGCCTCCCAAGCTGTCTTCCTGTCTCCCTGTCTGCCCCCAAGCTGTCTTCCTGTCTCCCTGTCTGCCCCCTAGCTGTCTTCCTGTCTCCCTGTCTGCCCCCAAGCTGTCTTCCTGTCTCCCTGTCTGCCCCCTAGCTGTCTTCCTGTCTCCCTGCCTGCCTGCCTCCCAAGCTGTCTTCCTGTCTCCCTGTCTGCCCCCTAGCTGTCTTCCTGTCTCCCTGTCTGCCCCCTAGCTGTCTTCCTGTCTCCCTGCCTGCCTGCCTCCCAAGCTGTCTTCCTGTCTCCCTGTCTGCCCCCTAGCTGTCTTCCTGTCTCCCTGCCTGCCTGCCTCCCAAGCTGTCTTCCTGTCTCCCTGTCTGCCCCCTAGCTGTCTTCCTGTCTCCCTGCCTGCCTGCCTCCCAAGCTGTCTTCCTGTCTGCCCCCTAGCTGTCTTCCTGTCTGCCCCCTAGCTGACTCCCTGCCTGCCTGACTTCCTGCCTCCCTCCCTGCCTGCCAGCACTCATAGCCTCTCCCTGGGCTGTCCGCCAGCCTGCCTGGCGCGTCGCTGTGTGAGCCGTTAGCGCCGGGTGCTATCGGGGGCTCAAGCCGGGCCGCCACTCAAGATGGCAGCGCAGCACCGCCAGGGGTTTATGGCCGTGGGCCGCGGGCCAAACCGAAGCGCCTGGAAAACTTTACCGCTGAGATAACTCTGTGTGGTGTTTCTCCTCTCTCCTGATTCTTAGCTCCACGTTCAACCTAGAATAATTTCTCATTACTACCTTTGCAGCTTTTAATGTGTCCATTTTTTTGGAATAGTAAGGTACTGTCTGTATTGTCATGGTAACACAGACTTTCACTGAAATCCAGCAATGGTCTCAATGGGAGATTTGACTGACTAACATTTGAGCTATGTGTTTTAATATTCGGAGTTTGTGTGTTTGCACAGTCTTGTCATAACGCATCACCACAGTCCCCTGTTGATAGATGTCGAGCCTGGGAGAGCCTCCTATGTTTTCCCATCCTCCATTTAGAGGCTGTGCACACACTTAAATACACACACACACACACACACACACACACACACACACACACACACACACACACACACACACACACACACACACACACACACACACACACACACACACACACACTCCACGCAGACACCAGGACACTCACTGACCACCCATCCTGTTATGTTCTGATCCACACACACTTCCCCTGTGATTACGTGTGGTTTGATTTAACAGCAACAACAGACGGTCAGGATCAGCCCTCTGCAGAGCCGTGAAAACACTACTGCTGCCTGTTTCCCGCTTCCCTACCTCTCTCTCTGTCTCTCTCTTCCTTTCTCCCTCCCTCTCTCTCCTCTCTCTTTTGTTCTGTATCACTCCCTTTCTCTCTCTAGTTCTCTCCCTCTCTCTCTCTCCCTCTCTCTCTGTCTCTCTCTCTTCCCCTCCGCCTCCGCAGCCTTGGAAAATAAATATAGAGAGACGTTATTTATTTGTTGACACAAAGAGCTGTTTCCACGCTGCAAATAGACAGACAGGCAGGCAGACTCACAGGCAGACAGACATACATACCCACAAACAGACTCACAGGCAGAGAGACAGACAGAGTGGGCTAACTGGCTGGGCTGCCTGGCTAGCGTGCCTATCCTGTGACTCTGCCACCAGAGAAACAAGTGTGTGCATGTTGGGGAGGGGCAGAGAGGCCAGCCAAACCCCTATGTCTTGAGCCCAAGAAGAGAGAGAGAAGGGAGGAGGACAGAAGTTGCAAGACCCAAGCAGAGAGAGAGAAGGGAGGAAGACGGTAGTTGCAAGACCCAAGCAGAGAGAGAGAAGGGAGGAGGACGGTAGTTGCAAGACCCAAGCAGAGAAAGAGAAGGGAGGAGGACGGAAGTTGCAGCCCAAGTAGAGAGAGAGAAGGGAGGAGGACGGTAGTTGCAAGGCCCAAGCAGAGAGAGAGAAGGGAGGAGGACGGTAGTTGCAAGACCCAAGCAGAGAGAGAGAAGGGAGGAGGAAGGAAGTTGCAACCCAAGTAGAGAGAGAGAAGGGAGGAGGACGATAGTTGCAAGACCCAAGCAGAGAGAGAGAAGGGAGGAGGACGGAAGTTGCAGCCCAAGTAGAGAGAGAGAAGTGAGGAGGATGGTAGTTGCAGCCCAAGCAGAGAGAGAGGCGGGAGGAGGACAGAAGTTGCAAGACCCAAGTAGAGAGAGAGACGGGAGGAGGACGGAGGTTGCAAGGCCCAAGCAGAGAGAGAGGCGGGAGTAGGACGGAAGTTGCAGCCCAAGTAGAGAGAGAGAAGGGAGGAGGACGGTAGTTGCAAGACCCAAGCAGAGAGAGAGAATGGAGGAGGACGGTAGTTGCAGCCCAAGCAGAGAGAGAGAAGGGAGGAGGACGGTAGTTGCAGCCCAAGAAGAGAGAGAGAAGGGAGGAGGACGGAAGTTGCAGCCCAAGCAGAGAGAGAGAAGGGAGGAGGACGGTAGTTGCAGCCCAAGTAGAGAGAGAGAAGGGAGGAGGACGGTAGTTGCAAGGCCCAAGCAGAGAAAGAGAAGGGAGGAGGACGGTAGTTGCAGCCCAAGCAGAGAGAGAGAAGGGAGGATGACGGTAGTTGCAGCCCAAGCAGAGAGAGAGAAGGGAGGAGGACGGAAGTGGCAGCCCAAGCAGAGAGAGAGAAGGGAGGAGGACAGTAGTTGCAAGGCCCAAGCAGAGAGAGAGAAGGGAGGAGGACAGTAGTTGCAAGGCCCAAGCAGAGAGAGACAAGGGAGGAGGACGGGAGTTGCAAGACCCAAGCAGAGAGAGAGAAGGGAGGAGGACGGAAGTTGCAAGACCCAAGCAGAGAGAGAGAAGGGAGGAGGACGGAAGTTGCAAGACCCAAGCAGAGAGAGAGAAGGGAGGAGGAAGGAAGTTGCAAGACCCAAGCAGAGAGAGAGAAGGGAGGAGATCGGAAGTTGCAGCCCAAGTAGAGAGAGAGAAGGGAGGAGGACGGTAGTTGCAAGGCCCAAGCAGAGAAAGAGAAGGGAGGAGGACGGTAGTTGCAGCCCAAGCAGAGAGAGAGAAGGGAGGATGACGGTAGTTGCAGCCCAAGCAGAGAGAGAGAAGGGAGGAGGACGGAAGTGGCAGCCCAAGCAGAGAGAGAGAAGGGAGGAGGACAGTAGTTGCAAGGCCCAAGCAGAGAGAGAGAAGGGAGGATGACAGTAGTTGCAAGGCCCAAGCAGAGAGAGAGAAGGGAGGATGACAGTAGTTGCAAGGCCCAAGCAGAGAGAGACAAGGGAGGAGGACGGAAGTTGCAAGACCCTTGCAGAGAGAGAGAAGGGAGGAGGACGGAAGTTGCAAGACCCAAGCATAGAGAGAGAAGGGAGGAGGACGGAAGTTGCAGCCCAAGTAGACAGAGAGAAGGGAGGAGGACGGTAGTTGCAAGGCCCAAGCAGAGAGAGAGAATGGAGGAGGACGGTAGTTGCAGCCCAAGCAGAGAGAGAGAAGGGAGGATGACGGTAGATGCAGCCCAAGCAGAGAGAGAGAGAAGGGAGGAGGACGGAAGTTGCAAGACCCAAGCAGAGAGAGAGATGGGAGGAGGACAAAAGTTGCAAGACCCAAGCAGAGAGAGAGAAGGGAGGAGGACGGAAGTTGCAAGACCCAAGCAGAGAGAGAGAAGGGAGCAGGACGGAAGTTGCAAGACCCAAGCAGAGAGAGAGAAGGGAGGAGGAAGGAAGTTGCAAGACCCAAGCAGAGAGAGAGAAGGGAGTAGGACGGAAGTTGCAAGGCCCAAGCAGAGAGAGAGAAGGGAGGAGGACGGAAGTTGCAGCCCAAGTAGAGAGAGAGAAGGGAGGAGGACGGTAGTTGCAAGGCCCAAGCAGAGAGAGAGAAGGGAGGAGGACGGTAGTTGCAGCCCAAGCAGAGAGAGAGAAGGGAGGATGACGGTAGTTGCAGCCCAAGCAGAGAGAGAGAAGGGAGGAGGACGGAAGTGGCAGCCCAAGCAGAGAGAGAGAAGGGAGGAGGACAGTAGTTGCAAGGCCCAAGCAGAGAGAGAAGTGAGGAGGACAGTAGTTGCAAGGCCCAAGCAGAGAGAGAGAAGGGAGGAGGACGGAAGTTGCAAGACCCAAGCAGAGAGAGAGAGGGGAGGAGGACGGATGTTGCAAGACCCTTGCAGAGAGAGAGAGAAGGGAGGAGGACGGAAGTTGCAAGGCCCAAGTAGAGAGAGAGACGGGAGGATGACAGAGGTTGCAAGGCCCAAGCAGAGAGAGAGGCGGGAGGAGGACAAAGGTTGCAAGACCCAAGCAGAGAGAGAGAAGGGAGGAGGACGGTAGTTGCAAGACCCAAGCATAGAGAGAGATGGGAGGAGGACGGTAGTTGCTGCCCAAGCAGAGAGAGAGAAGGGAGGAGGACGGAAGTTGCAGCCCAAGTGGAGAGAGAGAGGGGAGGAGGACGGTAGTTGCAAGGCCCAAGCAGAGAGAGAGATGGGAGGAGGACAGTAGTTGCAAGGCCCAAGCAGAGAGAGAGAAGGGAGGAGGACGGTAGTTGCAGCCCAAGCAGAGAGAGAGAAGGGAGGATGACGGTAGTTGCAGCCCAAGCAGAGAGAGAGAAGGGAGGAGGACGGAAGTGGCAGCCCAAGCAGAGAGAGAGATGGGAGGAGGACAGTAGTTGCAAGGCCCAAGCAGAGAGAGAGAAGGGAGGAGGACAGTAGTTGCAAGGCCCAAGCAGAGAGAGAGAAGGGAGGAGGACGGAAGTTGCAAGACCCAAGCAGAGAGAGAGAGGGGAGGAGGACGGAAGTTGCAAGACCCTTGCAGAGAGAGAGAAGGGAGGAGGACGGAAGTTGCAAGGCCCAAGTAGAGAGAGAGACGGGAGGATGACAGAGGTTGCAAGGCCCAAGCAGAGAGAGAGGCGGGAGGAGGACAAAGGTTGCAAGACCCAAGCAGAGAGAGAGAAGGGAGGAGGACGGTAGTTGCAAGACCCAAGCAGAGAGAGAGAAGGGAGGAGGACGGAAGTTGCAAGACCCAAGCAGAGAGAGAGAAGGGAGGAGGACGGAAGTTGCAAGACCCAAGCAGAGAGAGAGAAGGGAGGAGGAAGGAAGTTGCAAGACCCAAGCAGAGAGAGAGAAGGGAGGAGGACGGAAGTTGCAGCCCAAGTAGAGAGAGAGAAGGGAGGAGGACGGTAGTTGCAAGGCCCAAGCAGAGAAAGAGAAGGGAGGAGGACGGTAGTTGCAGCCCAAGCAGAGAGAGAGAAGGGAGGATGACGGTAGTTGCAGCCCAAGCAGAGAGAGAGAAGGGAGGAGGACGGAAGTGGCAGCCCAAGCAGAGAGAGAGAAGGGAGGAGGACAGTAGTTGCAAGGCCCAAGCAGAGAGAGAGAAGGGAGGAGGACAGTAGTTGCAAGGCCCAAGCAGAGAGAGACAAGGGAGGAGGACGGAAGTTGCAAGACCCTTGCAGAGAGAGAGAAGGGAGGAGGACGGAAGTTGCAAGACCCAAGCATAGAGAGAGAAGGGAGGAGGACGGAAGTTGCAGCCCAAGTAGACAGAGAGAAGGGAGGAGGACGGTAGTTGCAAGGCCCAAGCAGAGAGAGAGAATGGAGGAGGACGGTAGTTGCAGCCCAAGCAGAGAGAGAGAAGGGAGGATGACGGTAGATGCAGCCCAAGCAGAGAGAGAGAGAAGGGAGGAGGACGGAAGTTGCAAGACCCAAGCAGAGAGAGAGATGGGAGGAGGACAAAAGTTGCAAGACCCAAGCAGAGAGAGAGAAGGGAGGAGGACGGAAGTTGCAAGACCCAAGCAGAGAGAGAGAAGGGAGCAGGACGGAAGTTGCAAGACCCAAGCAGAGAGAGAGAAGGGAGGAGGAAGGAAGTTGCAAGACCCAAGCAGAGAGAGAGAAGGGAGTAGGACGGAAGTTGCAAGGCCCAAGCAGAGAGAGAGAAGGGAGGAGGACGGAAGTTGCAGCCCAAGTAGAGAGAGAGAAGGGAGGAAGACAGTAGTTGCAAGGCCCAAGCAGAGAGAGAGAAGGGATGAGGACGGTAGTTGCAGCCCAAGCAGAGAGAGAGAAGGGAGGATGACGGTAGTTGCAGCCCAAGCAGAGAGAGAGAAGGGAGGAGGACGGAAGTGGCAGCCCAAGCAGAGAGAGAGAAGGGAGGAGGACAGTAGTTGCAAGGCCCAAGCAGAGAGAGAGAAGTGAGGAGGACAGTAGTTGCAAGGCCCAAGCAGAGAGAGAGAAGGGAGGAGGACGGAAGTTGCAAGACCCAAGCAGAGAGAGAGAGGGGAGGAGGACGGATGTTGCAAGACCCTTGCAGAGAGAGAGAAGGGAGGAGGACGGAAGTTGCAAGGCCCAAGTAGAGAGAGAGACGGGAGGATGACAGAGGTTGCAAGGCCCAAGCAGAGAGAGAGGCGGGAGGAGGACAAAGGTTGCAAGACCCAAGCAGAGAGAGAGAAGGGAGGAGGACGGTAGTTGCAAGACCCAAGCATAGAGAGAGATGGGAGGAGGACGGTAGTTGCTGCCCAAGCAGAGAGAGAGAAGGGAGGAGGACGGAAGTTGCAGCCCAAGTGGAGAGAGAGAAGGGAGGAGGACGGTAGTTGCAAGGCCCAAGCAGAGAGAGAGATGGGAGGAGGACAGTAGTTGCAAGGCCCAAGCAGAGAGAGAGAAGGGAGGAGGACGGTAGTTGCAGCCCAAGCAGAGAGAGAGAAGGGAGGATGACGGTAGTTGCAGCCCAAGCAGAGAGAGAGAAGGGAGGAGGACGGAAGTGGCAGCCCAAGCAGAGAGAGAGATGGGAGGAGGACAGTATTTGCAAGGCCCAAGCAGAGAGAGAGAAGGGAGGAGGACAGTAGTTGCAAGGCCCAAGCAGAGAGAGAGAAGGGAGGAGGACGGAAGTTGCAAGACCCAAGCAGAGAGAGAGAGGGGAGGAGGACGGAAGTTGCAAGACCCTTGCAGAGAGAGAGAAGGGAGGAGGACGGAAGTTGCAAGGCCCAAGTAGAGAGAGAGACGGGAGGATGACAGAGGTTGCAAGGCCCAAGCAGAGAGAGAGGCGGGAGGAGGACAAAGGTTGCAAGACCCAAGCAGAGAGAGAGAAGGGAGGAGGACGGTAGTTGCAAGACCCAAGCATAGAGAGAGATGGGAGGAGGACGGTAGTTGCTGCCCAAGCAGAGAGAGAGAAGGGAGGAGGACGGAAGTTGCAGCCCAAGTGGAGAGAGAGAAGGGAGGAGGACGGTAGTTGCAAGGCCCAAGCAGAGAGAGAGATGGGAGGAGGACGGTAGTTGCAAGGCCCAAGCAGAGAGAGAGAAGGGTGGAGGACAGAAGTTGCAAGACCCAAGCAGAGAGAGAGAAGGGAGGAGGATGGTAGATTGCAAGGCCCAAGCAGAGAGAGAGAAGGGAGGAGGACAGAAGTTGCAAGACCCAAGCAGAGAGAGAGAGAGAAGGGAGGAGGACGGAAGTTGCAAGACCCAAGCAGAGAGAGAGAAGGGAGGAGGACGGAAGTTGCAAGACCCAAGCAGAGAGAGAGAAGGGAGGACGGAAGTTGCAAGACCCAAGCAGAGAGAGGGAAGGGAGGATGACGGTAGTTGCAAGACCCAAGCAGAGAGAGAGAAGGGAGGACGGAAGTTGCAAGACCCAAGCAGAGAGAGGGAAGGGAGGAGGACGGTAGTTGCAAGACCCAAGCAGAGAGAGAGAAGGGAGGAGGACGGAAGTTGCAAGACCCAAGCAGAGAGAGAGAAGGGAGGATGACGGAAGTTGCAAGACCCAAGCAGAGAGAGAGAAGGGAGGAGGACAGAAGTTGCAAGGCCCAAGTAGAGAGAGAGACGGGAGGAGGACGGAGGTTGCAAGGCCCAAGCAGAGAGAGAGGCGGGAGGAGGACAGAAGTTGCAAGACCCAAGCAGAGAGAGAGAAGGGAGGAGGACGGTAGTTGCAAGACCCAAGCAGAGAGAGAGAAGGGAGGAGGACGGAAGTTGCAGCCCAAGTAGAGAGAGAGAAGGGAGAAGGACAGTAGTTGCAAGGCCCAAGCAGAGAGAGAGAAGGGAAGAGGACGGAAGTGACAGCCCAAGCAGAGAGAGAGAAGGGAGGAGGACGGTAGTTGCAGCCCAAGCAGAGAGAGAGAAGGGAGGAGGATGGTAGTTGCAGCCCAAGCATAGAGAGAGAAGGGAGGAGGACAGTAGTTGCAAGGTCCAAGCAGAGAGCGAGAAGGGAGGAGGACGGTAGTTGCAAGGTCCAAGCAGAGAGCGAGAAGGGAGGAGGACGGAAGTTGCAAGGCCCAAGTAGAGAGAGAGAAGGGAGGAGGACGGTAGTTGCAAGGTCCAAGCAGAGAGCGAGAAGGGAGCAGGACGGAAGTTGCAAGACCCAAGCAAGCAGCGAGAGAGAAGGGAGGAGGACGGAAGTTGCAAGACCCAAGCAGAGATCGAGAAGGGGGAGGACGGAAGTTGCAAGACCCAAGCAGAGAGAGAGAAGGGAGGAGGACGGTAGTTGCAAGGCCCAAGCAGAGAGAGAGAAGGGAGGACGGAAGTTGCAAGACCCAAGCAGAGAGAGAGAAGGGAGGAGGATGGTAGTTGCAGCCCAAGCAGAGAGAGAGAAGTTAGGAGGACGGAAGTTGCAGCCCAAGCAGAGAGAGAGAAGGGAGGAGGATGGTTGTTGCAGACCAAGCAGAGAGAGAGAAGGGAGGAGGACGGAAGTTGCAAAGCCCAAGTAGAGAGAGAGAAGGGAGGAGGACGGTAGTTGCAAGGTCCAAGCAGAGAGCGAGAAGGGAGCAGGACGGAAGTTGCAAGACCCAAGCAAGCAGCGAGAGAGAAGGGAGGAGGACGGAAGTTGCAAGACCCAAGCAGAGATCGAGAAGGGGGAGGACGGAAGTTGCAAGACCCAAGCAGAGAGAGAGAAGGGAGGAGGACGGTAGTTGCAAGGCCCAAGCAGAGAGAGAGAAGGGAGGACGGAAGTTGCAAGACCCAAGCAGAGAGAGAGAAGGGAGGAGGATGGTAGTTGCAGCCCAAGCAGAGAGAGAGAAGTTAGGAGGACGGAAGTTGCTGCCCAAGCAGAGAGAGAAGGGAGTAGGATGGTAGTTGCAGCCCAAGCAGAGAGAGAGAAGGGAGGAGGACGGAAGTTGCAAGACCCAAGCAGAGAGAGAGAAGGGAGGAGGACGGAAGTTGCAAGACCCAAGCAGAGAGAGAGAAGGGAGGAGGACGGAAGTTGCAAGCTTTGTGCCCCTGTGTGCAGTACAGCACAGAAGAGGAAAACCACCACAATTGAGTCGCGAAAGACCTGGAAAATCTGTCTTCATCTCTTGTCTGTCTGCCTCTTTGTTTTCCTTTTATCTGCCTTCTCTCTGTTCTTTGCCTTCTCTCCTCTCTCTCCCTCTCCTTCTTTCTCTGTGCTGCTCTGTCCTTGGCTAGTGAGTGTGTGTGTGTGCGTGTGTGTGTGTGCGTGTGTGTGTGTGTGTGTGTGTGTGTGTGTGTGTGTGTGTGTGTGTGTGTGTGTGTGTGTGTGTGTGTGTGTGTGTGTGTGTGTGTGTGTGTGTGTGTGTGTGTGTGTGTGTGTGTGTGTGTATTAGTGTGATGGTCACAGGGCTGTGTTCCGCTCCTTGCCTCTCTCTCTCTCTCTCACTCTCTAGGCTGCTCCCTCCATTTTGTCACGGAGCTCCACTCCTCTCAGTGAAAATCACTGCTTCACAGCAACATTTTAGAGGCGGTAGTTGCTCCCTCACCTGCCCGTCCCAACTGACACATTCTTGGCTCAGCGTTTGGCAGTGTGTGAATTGTGTTTATAAGGACACGATGTGTGTAGCGGTGATGGTGGTGGGTTCATCTCCTCCCCTCTTTCTCCCTCTCCACCTTCTCCTCCCCCCGGTCACTCCTTTTCCCCCTTCCTATGTGAAGGTCTGTGGGACAAAGCGAGGAAGCGCAGAGGCAGCGGTCAGCTCTGCGTAGGACAGCAGTGTTTTTCTCCAGAGAGACACGCCTGCAATTTTCTAACCTCTCTGTGTACTCTCCATTTATATGGCCAACAGAGGATTCTGTCTGATATGTACGCTGGCTCGCACGCACGCACGCACGCACGCACACACACACACACACACACACACACACACACACACACACACACACACACACACACACACACACACACACACACACACACTCACACACACACACACACACACTCACACACACACACACACACACACACACACAGATCAATGAGTCATCAGGACTGTATTCAGGCCAAGGCTGTCTCGTTGTATTCTGCTCAGACAGATGGAAGATGAGATGGAAGGAGGATGATTTGAAAAGTTTGCCAGGATATTCCCTTTGTGGACACCTGCGTCGATTGAAGAACAGTTGAACACGACCCTAGTATCCACCATTTTGGTTCAGTCTCTCACCGGCTTCTGCTTCGTTTCTGAATGGCAGTTGACGGATGATAAAGGGATGTTTTGATTTATCTGAGGGATGTGACCTCATCTTCTAACTTTATGATACCATCCTCTCTGTAATCAATACAAGCTAGATGTCCACTCTGTTCTTGTCAATTACAACATCTATTTATTTGGAAAATCTTAAACACCTGCATGTCTCAACTTGTGTAACAGGGTGCATTACCCTGAAACAGGAATATAGCATACTACTACCATGTTATTGCCACTTCCTTCCATGCTGTAATGTAAAGTGCTACCACAAATAGATATTAGTCAGCTTAGAAAACAGCAACAACAATAACTACCTCCCACATGTCTTTTCATCAGGTTCTATCCTGACTCTATCCAAACCAATCTGTTAGTCCTTCCCTGTCTCTATCCAAACCCCTCTGTTAGTCCTACCCTGGCTCTATCCAAACCCCTCTGTTAGTCCTACCCTGGCTCTATCCAAACCCCTCTGTTAGTCCTACCCTGGCTCTATCCAAACTAATCTGTTAGTCCTACCCTGGCTCTATCCAAACCCCTCTGTTAGTCCTACCCTGGCTCTATCCAAACCCCTCTGTTAGTCCTACCCTATCTCTATCCAAACCCCTCTGTTAGTCCTACCCTGGCTCTATCCAAACCCCTCTGTTAGTCCTACCCTGGCTCTATCCAAACCCCTCTTTTAGTCCTACCCTGACTCTATCCAAACCAATCTGTTAGTCCTACCCTGGTTCTATCCAAACCCCTCTGTTAGTCCTACCCTGGCTCTATTCAAACCTCTCTGTTAGTCCTACCCTGGCTCTATCCAAACCCCTCTGTTAGTCCTACTCTGACTCTATCCAAACCCCTCTGTTAGTCCTACCCTGGCTCTATCCATATCCTCAATCACAGAATCCTACTGCTGGCCAGAAAAACAGATCGATACATTCCACTGTGGACTTTGCAAAAGAGAGGAGTGTTTGTGTGTGTGCAGCAGATGCCTCCTGAGCTTGCACTTACTCCGCTAAAGAGCAGAATGTGTGTGCGTGCCTGCATGTTTACGTGCCTGCCTGCGCAGACCATAGCGGAGCGGCTCAGTGCAGAGCAGCACGGCTCCAAGGCGTTTGCAAACTAACAGACGATTAGCACTACGAAGCAACACAAAGAGATCTAGCTCATTATTCTGTTCGGACTTCTACATCACCGCCGCCGGGTAGCAAGCAGCACACCACACACACACACGCACGCACGCACGCACGCACACACACACACACACACACACACACACACACACACACACACACACACACACACACACACACACACACACACACACACACACACACACACACACACACACACACACACACACACACACACACACACACACACACACACACACACACACACACACTTTGACTGCTGCCTCGCCCCAGGTAGAGATCGGAGCACTCCACAAAATGATCATAATCACCTACCTCACTCCCCCCACACACCCGCATGCAGTAACACGAGCAGGAACCAGGTGGTTCGTGCCTTGAATGCTGATTTGCTGACAGCCGTGGTATATCCGACACCCGTATACCACTGGTATGACAAAGCATGTATTTTTACTGCTCTAATTATGTTGGTAACCAGTTTATACCAGCAATAAGGCACCTCGGGGGTTTGTGGTTTATGGCCAATATACCATGGTTAAGGGCTGTGTCCAGGCACTCTGCTTTGTATACAGCCTTTAGACGTTGTATATCGGCCATATACCACACCCCCCTGGGCATTATTGCTTAAATATATCACCACACAACGCAACACATGTCTCCAACCAATTCGAGACATGGAATCAGTCGTTGCTGAAAGCCTCGTTTTCTACACATCTCAAAAAACATTGACGACTAAAAGGGGAAACAGAGAGTAACGCTTTTACCCAGACACATTCACAAACATCACTCTCCCCCTCTCCCTCGCTCTCCTTCTCTCTCCCCACCTCTCTCTCGCTCTCTCTCTCTCTCTCTGATTGCAGTTCTCTCCCGTGGAGACAAAACGAGGGCTGATTGCTAGGGGCGCTGAATAGAAGGAAGACCCATTTACGCAGCGCAAACAGCATCTATAATGGATGTGGAAGGGAAGGGGAGAGAGAGAACGCCTTCAGAGCCAAGGTTTGTGAACGCACCCCAAAAAATGGAAGCAGAGAGATAGATAGAGAGAGAGAAAGAAAGAGATCAATCAAATTGTATTTGTCACATGAGCGGGATACGAAGGGGGTAAACTTTACTGGGAAATACTTACTTACAAGTCCTTCCCAATGATGCAGAGTAAAAAATACAATAACAAAAATAACAAATAATAATACAAGAGGAATAAAATACACAAGAATGGAACTGTATACAGATAGTACCAGTACCAGATCAATGTGGAGCTGTATACAGATAGTACCAGTACCAGATCAATGTGGAGCTATATATAGATAGTACCAGTACCAGATCAATGTGAAGCTATATACAGGGAGTACCAGTACGGGATCAATGTGGAGCTATATACAGATAGTACCAGTACCAGATCAATGTGGAGCTGTATACAGGGAGTACCAGATCAATGTGGAGCTATATACAGGAAGTACCAGTACCAGATCAATGTGGAGCTATATACAGGAAGTACCAGTACCAGATTAATGTGGAGCTATATACAGGAAGTGCCAGTACCAGATTAATGTGGAGCTGTATACAGGGAGTACCAGTACCAGATCAATGTAAATGTAAATGTAATGTGGAGCTATATACAGGAAGTACCAGTACCAGATTAATGTGGAGCTATATACAGGAAGTGCCAGTACCAGATTAATGTGGAGCTGTATACAGGGAGTACCAGTACCAGATCAGTGTGGAGCTGTATACAGATAGTACCAGTACCAGATCAATGTGGAGCTGTATACCGATAGTACCAGTACCAGATCAATGTGGAGCTGTATACAGATAGTACCAGTACCAGATCAATGTGCAGAGCTACAAGGTATTTGAGGTAGATACTATGCCTTGCAAAAGTATTCATCCCCATTGGCATTTCTCCTATTTTGTTGCATTACAACCTGTAATTAAATAGATTTTTATTTGAATTTCATGTAATGGACATACACAACATAGTCCAAATTGGTGAAGTGAAATGAAAAAAATGACTTGTTTCAAAAAATTCAAAAAAATTCAAAAATAAAAAGTGGTGTGTGCATATGTATTCACTCCCTTTGCTATGAAGCCCCTAAATAAGATCTGGTGCAACCAATTACCTTCAGAAGTCACAAAATTAGTTAGATTGCACACAGGTGGACTTTATTTAAGCGTCACATGATCTCAGTATATAGATACCTGTTCTGAATGGCCAAAGATTCTGCAACACCACTATGCAAGGGGCACCACCAATTAAGCGGCACCATGAAGACCAAGGATTTCTCCGAACAGGTCAGGGACAAAGCTATGGAGAAGTACAGAACAGGGTTGGGTTATAAAAAAATATATGAAACTTTGATCATCCCACAGAGCACCATTTAAAAATGGAAAGAATATGCCACCACAACAAACCTGCCAAGAGAGGGCCGCCCACCAAAACTCACAGACCAGGCAAGGAGGGCATTAATCAGAGAGTCAACAAAGAGACCAAAGACAACCCTGAAGGAGCTGCAAAGCTCCACAGCAGAGATTGGAGTATCTGTCCATAGGACCACTTTAAGCCATACACTCCACAGATCTGGGCTTTGTGGAAGAGTGGCCAGAAAAAAAGCCATTGCTTAAAGTAAAAAATAAGCAAACACGTTTGGTGTTCGCCAAAAGGCATGGAAGAAAGAACTCTGGTCAGATGAGACTAAAATTGAGCTTTTTAGCCATCAAGGAAAACGCTATGTCTGGCGCAAACCCAACACCTCTCATCACCCTGAGAATACCATACCCACAGTGAAGCATGGTGGTGGCAGCATCATGCTGCGGGGATGTTATTCATCGGCAGGGACTGGAAACTGGTCAGAATTGAAGGAATGATGGATGGCGGTAAATACAGGGACAATCTGGAGGGAAACCTGATTCAATCTTCCTGAGATTTGAGACTGGAACGGAGGTTCACCTTCCAGCAGGACAATGACCCTAAGCATACTGCTAAAGCAACACTCGAGTGGTTTAAGGGGAAACATATACATGTCTTGGAATGGTCTAGTCAAAGCCCAGATCTCAATCCAATTGAGAATCTGTGGTATGACTTAAAGATTGCTGTACACCAGCGGAACCCATCCAACTTGAAGGAGCTGGAGCAGTTTTGCCTTGAAGTATGGGCAAAAATCCCAGTGGCTAGATGTGCCAAGCTGATGGAGACACACCCCAAGAGACTTGCAGCTGTAATTGCTGCAAAAGTTGTCTCTAAAAAGTATTAACTTTGGGGAGTGAATAGTTATGCATGCTCAAGTTTTCAGTTTTTTTGTCTTATTTCTTGTTTGTTTCACAATAAAAAACATTTTGCATCTACAAAGTGGTAGGCATGTTGTGTAAATCAAATGATACAAACCCACAAAAATCTATTTTAATTCCAGGTTGTAAAGCAACAAAATAGGAGCAATGCCAAGGGGGTGAATACTTTTGCAATCCACTGTACGTACATGAAGGCAGGGTAAAGTAGCAGCAGCATATGATGCATGTAAAAGTCTATGTGTGTTTGTGTTAGTATACGTGTGTGTATGTAAATATATTTGGGTTTTGTGTGAGATATTCTGTGTATACATAGTCATGTGATTGTGCATAGAGTCAATGCAGATAGTCCGGGTAACCATTTAGCAGTCTTGTGGCTGGAAGCTGTCTTGGAGCCCGTTGGTCCGAAAGCCGGTGATATGAGAGAGAGAGAGAGAGAGACAGACAGACAGACAGAGAGAGATGTCTGGTGTTACACTTTTTGTTTCTCCCGTTTAGCCATCAACCTGTTTTTTTTTTTAAATGAACCCATCCTCTTCGGAGGACAAATCAAAATGTATTTGTCACATGCACTGAATTCACCTTACCGTGAAATACTTACTTACTATATACAATTTGCAGGGGTACTGGTTAGTCGAGGTAATTTGCAAAGTGACTATCCGTAGATAATAAACAGTGAGTAGCAGCAGTGTGTGTGTGTGTGTGTGATGGGGGGGGGGGGGGGTAGCAGAGAGAACAATCTATGACTTGGGTGACTGGAGACTTTAACAATATTTTGGGCCTTCATCTGACACCACCTAGTACAGTGGGTCAAAAAAGTATTTAGTCAGCCACCAATTGTGCAAGTTCTCCCATTTAAAAAGACGAGAGAGGCCTGTAATTTTCATCATAGGTACACTTTAACTATGACAGACCAAATTTGCAAAAAAAAATCCAGAAAATCACTGCAGGATTTTTAATGAATTTATTTGCAAATTATGGTGGAAATAAGTATTTGGTCAATTTATCTCAATACTTTGTTATATACCCTTTGTTGGCAATGACAGAGGCCAAACGTTTTCTGTAAGTCTTCAGAAGGTTTTCACACACTGTTGCTGGTATTTTGGCCCATTCCTCCATGCAGATCTCCGCTAGAGCAGTGATGTTTTGGGGCTGTTGCTGGGGAACACGTACTTTCAACTCCCTCCAAAGATTTTCTATGGGGTTGTCATCTGGAGACTGGCTTGGCCACTCCAGGACCTTGAAATGCTTCTTACGAAGCCACTCCTTCGTTGCCCGGGCGGTGTGTTTGGGATCATTGTTATGCTGAAAGACCCAGCCACGTTTCAACTTCAATGCCCTTGCTGATGGAAGGAGGTTTTCACTCAAAATCTCACGATACATGGCCCCATTCATTCTTTCCTTTACATGGATCAGTCGTCCTGGTCCCTTTGCAGAAAAACAGCACCAAAGTATGATGTTTCCACCCCATGCTTCACAGTAGGTATGGTGCTCTTTGGATGCAACTCATTATTCTTTGTCCTCCAAACACGACGAGTTGAGTTTTTACCAAAAAGTTATATTTTGGTTTCATCTGACCATATGACATTCTCCCAATCTTCTTCTGGATCATCCAAATGCTCTCTAGTAAACTTCAGACGGGCCTGGACATGCACTGGCTTAAGCAGGGGGACACGTCTGGCACTGCAGGATTTGAGTCCCTGGCGGCGTAGTGTGTTACTGATGGTAGGCTTTGTTACTTTGGTCCCAGCTCTCATTCAATAGGTCCCCCCGTGTGGTTCTGGGATTTTTGCTCACCGTTCTTGTGATCATTTTGACCCCAAGGTGTGCGATCTTGCGTGGAGCTCCAGATCGAGGGAGATTATCAGTGGTCTTGTATGTCTTCCATTTCCTAACAATTGCTCCCACAGTTAATTTCTTCAAACCAAGCTGCTTACCTATTGCAGATTCAGTCTTCCCAGCCTGGTGCAGGTCTACAATTTTGTTTCTGGTGTCCTTTGACAGCTCTTTGGTCTTGGCCATAGTAGAGTTTGAGTGTAACTGTTTGAGGTTGTGGACAGGTGTCTTTTATACTGATAACAAGTTCAAACAGGTGCCATTGATACAGGTAACGAGTGGAGGACAGAGGAGCCTCTTAAAGAAGAAGTTACATGTCTGTGAGAGCCAGAAATCTTGCTTGTTTGTAGGTGACCAAATACTTATTTTCCACCATAATTTGCAAATAAATAAATAAAAAATTCTACAATGTGATTTTCTGGATTTTTTTCCCTCATTTTGTCTGTCATAGTTGAAGTGTACCTATGATGAAAATTACAGGCCTCTCTCATCTTTTTAAGTGGGAGAACTTGCACAATTGGTGGCTGACTAAATACTTTTTTGCATTACATTACATTACATTTAAGTCATTTAGCAGACGCTCTTATCCAGAGCGACTTACAAATTGGTGAATTCACCTTCTGACATCCAGTGGAACAGCCACTTTACAATAGTGCATCTAAATCATTTAAGGGGGGGGGGGTGAGAAGGATTACTTATCCTATCCTAGGTATTCCTTGAAGAGGTGGGGTTTCAGGTGTCTCCGGAAGGTGGTGATTGACTCTGCTGTCCTGGCGTCGTGAGGGAGTTTGTTCCACCATTGGGGGGCCAGAGCAGCGAACAGTTTTGACTGGGCTGAGCGGGAAGTTCACTGTATATAGGTCCTGGATGTCAGGAAGCTTGGCCCCGGTGATGTACTGTGCCGTACACACTACCCTCTGTAGCGCCTTACGGTCAAATGCCGAACAGTTTTCATACTAGGCGGTGATGCAACCGGTCTGGATGCTCTTGATGGTGCAACTGTAGAACTTTTTGAGGATCTGGGGACCCATGACAAATCTTTTCAGTCTCCTGAGGGGGAGAGGTGTTGTCGTGCCTTCTTCACGACTGTCTTGGTGTGTTTGGACCATGATAGTTTGTTGGTGATGTGGACACCAAGGAACTTGAAACTCTTGACCTGCTCCACTTCAGCACTGTCAATGTTAATGTGGGCCTGTTCCTCCCTCCTTTTCTTAGTCCACAATCATCTCCTTTGTCACATTGAGGGAGAGGTTGTTGTCCTGCCACCACACTGCCAGGTCTCTGACCTCCTCCCTATAGGCTGTCTCATCATTGTCGGTGATCAGGCCTACCACTGTTGTGTCATCAGCAAACTTAATGATGGTGTTGGAGTCGTGCTTTGCCATGCAGTCATGGGACTAAGCACACACCCCTAAAGGGCCCCAGTATTGAGGATTAGCGTGGCAGACGTGTTGTTGCCTACACTTACCACCTGGGGACGGCCCGTCAGGAAGTCCAGCATCTAGTTGCAGAGGGAGGTGTTTAGTCCCAGGGTCCTTAGCTTAGTGATAAGCTTTGTGGGCACTATGGCGTTGAACGCTGAGCTGTAGTCAGTGAACAGCATTCTCACATAGGTGTTCCTTTTGTCCAGGTGGGAATGAGCAGTGTGGTATGCAAATTGTAGAGGGTCTAGGGTTTCCGGCATGATGGTGTTGATGCGAGTCATGACCAGCCTTTCAAAGCACTTCATGGCTACCGACGTGAATGCTACTGGGCGGTAATCATTTAGGCAGGTTACCTTCGTTTTTTTGGGCACAGGGACTATGGTGGTCTGTTTGAATCATGTAGGTATTACAGACTCGGTCAGGGAGAGGTTGAACATGTCATTCAAGACACTTGACAGTTGGTCCGCGCATGCTTTGAGTACACATCCTGGTAATCCGTCTGGCCCCACAGCTTTGTGAGTGTTGAGTTGTGTAAAGGCCTTGCTCACATCAGCTATGGAGAGCGTGATCGCACAGTCGTCCGGAACAGCTGGTGCTCTCATTCATGCTTCAGTGTTTCCATTTGTAGTCCATAATAGTTTTCAAGCCCTGCCACATCCGGTGTAGTAGGATTCAATCTTAGTCCTCTATTGATGCTTTGCCTGTTGGATGGTTTGTCTGAGGGCATAGCGGGATTTCTTATAAGCGATTGGTGTCCTGCTCCTTGAAAGTATTAGCTCTAGCCTTTAGCTCAGTGCGGATGTTGCCTGTAATCCATGGCTTCTTGTTGGGATATGTACGTACAGTTATTGTGGGGACGACTTCGACAATGCACTTATTGATGAAGCCGGTGACTGATGGTTTGTCTGAGGGCATAGCGGGATGTCTTATAAGCGATTGGTGTCCTGCTCCTTGAAAGTATCAGCTCTAGCCTTTAGCTCAGTGCGGATGTCGCCTGTAATCCATGGCTTCTCGTTGGGATATGTACGTACAGTTATTGTGGGGACGATGTCGAGGCGGCAGGGTAGCCTAGTGGTTAGAGCGTTGGACTAGTAACCGGAAGGTTGTGAGTTCAAACCCCCGAGCTGACAAGGTACAAATCTGTTGTTCTGCCCCTGAACAGGCAGTTAACCCACTGTTCCCAGGCCGTCATTGAAAATAAGAATGTGTTCTTAACTGACTTGCATGGTTAAATAAAGGTAAAATAAAAAATAAAAAAATGCACTTATTGATGAAACCGGTGACTGAGGGGGTATACTGCTCATTGCCATTGGATGAATCCTGGAACATATTCCAGTCTGTGCTAGCAAAACAGTCCTGTTGCATAGCATCCGCGTCATCTGACCACTTCCATATTGAGCGAGTCACTGGTAATTCCTGCATTAGTTTTAGCTTGTAAGTAGGATTCAGGAGGATATAATTATGGTCAGATTTGCCAAATGGAGGGCGAGGGAGAGCTTTGTATGCATCTTTCTGTGTGGAGTAAAGGTGGTCTAGAGTTTTTTTTCCTCTGGTTACACATGAGACATGCTGGTTTAAATTAGGTAAACGGGTTTAAGTTTGCCTGCAATAAATTCCCCATCCACTAGGAGTGCTGCTTCTGGATGAGCAGCATTTTCTTGTTTGCTTAAGGCCTTATACAGCTGCTCGAGTGTGGTCTTAGTGCCAGCATCGGTTTATGGTGGTAAATAGATAGTGTGGTCTATAGCTTATCATGAGGTATTCTACCTCAGGCAAGCAATACCTTGAGTTTTCTTTAATATTAGACATTGCTCATCAGCAGTTATTGACAAATGGACACAAACCCTTATCTTACCAGACTTATCTGCTCTGTCCTGCCGATGCACGGAGAAACCAGTCAGCTCTATATTATCCATGTCATCGTTTAGCCACATCTCATGAAACATAAGATATTACAGTTTTTAATGCCCCGTAGGTAGGATAGTCTTAATCTTAGATCGTCCGGTTTGTTTTCCAATGATCGCACGTTGGCCAATAATACGTAGACTAGTGGTGATTTACCTACTCATCGGCAAATTCTTACAAGGCCCCCCGACCTCCTCCCCCTTTTTTTCCATTTTCACGCGGATGATGGGGATTTGGGCTTTGTCTCAACAAACAAGTATATCCTTCGCGTCAGACTCATTAAAGAAAAATCTTTGTCCAGTTCAAAGTGAGTAATCACTGTCCTGGAAGCTCTTTTCGGTCATAAGAGACGGGAACAGCAACATTATGTACAAAATTAGTTATAAACATTGCGGGGAAAAAACAAACAAAATAGCACAGTTGGTTCGGAGTCCGTAAACGGCAGCCATCTCCTCCGGCGCCATTTACAGCTTTTCTGCTACATTTACATACATTTTACGTATGCATTTTACATACACATTTTGCATTCACAATTTACATACATGGTACTTTTATTTACAGCAATCACATACCTTAAGGGAACATTTCGGCATTTGCTGTATGGTTAGTGAGAAAGTCCATATTGCAAATGTACGGTCCCTTACTAGACGTCCGAAAACATTTGTAAAATTCAGGGACGGCGTCGGGCCGAGCGGCAGGGCCGGACCTACCGGGACGTCATCAAATGAACTTTGTCGGACATTCGGATTTCATTTTATAAAATAATCAAATTTTGGTCATTTTTCCGCTATCCCGGAAAATCCCACAAGAGGGCAAAAGCAATCATATTGCAATTTGACAAAACATCACGAATCACGACGGGGCCTTATCTCGAAAACTGAAAATATTTCAAAGCCGAAACTTGGTGAGCATAGGTTTGGCATAATGGGCAGTTGGCCCCGAACAAGATGGGTTCTAGGCCTCAACGGTTTTTGAGTTATGGCCATTTTTCTGGGATTAAAGGTCCAAAATGAAAATAGAGAAATTATTTTTCCACTTCACGTCAAAGTCAAGGAAAATCAGCCTCCGGTGTCAATAAAAAAAATAGGTGTTTTTTTTCAGCCATTTATCTATCGTCATTTAAGAGAAATCGTACAATGACAGATTGGTGATGTTCAAAGATAGGTGTTTTTTTCAACAGTTACAGATCCAGTTGCATGGTGTTCATACGAATATTTTTAAAGTGTGCTGCGGAGCTCCTGAACGAGATTTCTGTGATTTTCTATGATTTTCTGAAATAACACACACTCACTAAACCCTCCGTAAATAACTCAGTTCTTAACGTTTTAAAGACTTAAAACTCAGGATTCTGTAAAGGCATACCCCAATCAGGATATTGGACCCCGCTGAAAAAAGTGGATTTTCAGCACCAATTAGGGTTTTGCTCGGATGACCCGAGCTGAAACGTGGGATAGCTAGGCCTACAATAACATAAGAAATGGACCCGCAGCTAGAACGTAACTACGTGTTTTATGTTTTTTATGGTTTGAACCGAAGGCGTTGTGAATTTTGGGCCAGCTCTGAAGTATGTGATAGTTGGCTACTAAACGAGTTGGGAAAAGTGGGTTTGGTGTCAGTTTGTATCAGTTTGGTGTCAGAATGATATCTAATGTTCTGATGGACGGTGACTTGCTGGTGACTCTGTCCATTTGCAGCTTAAACAGTGATACCATCACCAAAAGTGACATTCTGAAATCAACCCTAACGATGGATTGGAGAGGTACTCACTGAGCCATCCCGATTCTTCCCTGCATTTTTATAGCATGACAAATATGCACAGTGACTTTGCAAAAGTGAGCATAAACAAATGGACATAATGAAATCAACACAACTATCACTGCTAGGCCATCCTGTGTTCATCAGGCCAGTCAATTTTGCATTTTTGCATGATTTTGAGCCAAATTCGTGATGGTAAATGCCCATATTGCAAATGTGCAAACATTTTGAACAAGTAATTTTGTGAGCTAAAGATTTTGAATCAAATAACCCAACACTGTTTTTTAAGTAATGTTGTCAGTTTATAAATACCATAAATGATTTAGTGATTCTGTTGCTTCAAATTGTTGTATGCATATATGTGAAAATATTTTGAATCTTCCCATTTATTTTGCAACCTGTCAACATTTTTGTCCTCAAATGAAACTGATATATTTTTCCATTTATGCCAATTATTTTGATCTAATTTGTATCTTTAATATGTGGCTAAATGAGGCTAAATTAGATCTTAACATGTTGTAGGTCTGTGGGCTATTTTGCGAGTATGAAACTATCATAGTCAGAAAAAGTGAGGAATTTATTCCGCAATGATCTGGAAATTAAATAAATCATTTTAAGTAGATTCCTATTTCTAATTCTAATTATTAATTATTATTTCTAATTATCTTAGAATACATAGTGAGACTGACAGACAGACAAAGAGAGGGAGAAACAGATAAACAGACACAGACAGAAAGACAGACAGGCAGACATACGTTGGAGGCCAGCAGACCAGTCTCAGTAGATGACATCACTGGGCCAGTTTGGCAGAGCGGAGACTGATGGAGATGATTAGTGGGCAAAAGAGAACTAGACCAAAGGAACAAACTGGTGGATTGAAAAGGAGGGACAGCACACTGCAACACACTGTGAAAAAGAAAGGTTCTTCGGTGGCCGTGAGGTTCTTGAAACTTCCAATTATTACAACTGCTTAGAGGGTAACTTAAAGGGGGCGATCAGCAGTTTATACACATATTTTTGGACTGATAAATTAATTATATGTAACACCACCTGGTTACTCAACCCTGCTGCCCTATGTACATAGACATAGAATCACTGGTCACTTTAATAATGTTTATATACTGCTTTACACATCTCATATTTATATACTGTATTCTATTCTACTGTATTTTAGTCTATGCTGCTCAGACATTGCTCATCCAAATCTTTATATATTCTTAATTCCATTCTTTAACTTCTAGATTTGTGTGTATTGTTGTGAGTTGTTAGATAATTGTGCACTGTTGAAGCTAGAAACACAAGCATTTCGCTACACACACAATAACATCTGCTGAATATTTATTTTCTACCTTTATTTAACAAGGTAAGTCAGTTAAGAACAAATTCTAATTTTCAATTATGGCCTAGGAACAGTGAGTTAACTGCCTAGGGCAGAACAACAGATTTTCACCTTGTCAGCTCGGGGATTAAATCTTGCAACCTTTCGGTTACTAGTCCAACGCTCTAACCACTAGGCTACCTGCCGTGCCTGACCAATAAAATTTTATTTGATTTATGTACACATTCATTCTTGAAAAATATACAGTCAGGTTCTAAATGATTGGGACCCTTACTAAAGACGAGCAAGATGAACAGCATGTATGTGGTTATTTTCTGCATTTGCAGACTTCTTTCAACGTAAAAAAATAAATAAACACCACTAGTGTGCATGGCCAGAGGACTCTGTTTTCATGTCACCTGACCATAGCACTGGTTCCAAAACAAGTGCCAATGCCATTTAGTAAATTCCATGAGTTTACATTGGTTGGATGACATGAAAATAGAGCTCTTTGGCCATTCACACCAGTGGTTAATTGAACACAAAATCAACATTTTGCAAAAGCCATCTCAGTCTCTGGACTTAAACCCCATTGAATCCCTGTGGTTTGAATTGAAGAGGGCCGTCTGTAAGTACAGACAAAGGATAACAAGGATCTGGAAAGATTCTGCATGGAGGAATGGTTTAAGATCCCGCCCAATGTGTTCTCTAATCTCATAAAAGGTTTTAGGAAAAGGCTCAGTGCCTTTATCCTCGCAATGTGAGGTATTGAAAGGTATTGAGAACAGCGGTGCCAATAATAATACTCGTTAAACTAAATCTATTTCTCTGAGCAATTGTATTAGTATTAACGCAGACAATACAGCTCAGTATTTGTATAATTTGTTTGTTAATCTTTATCGAGGGTGCCAATCATTTCGGACCTGACTAACTTATGAATGCCTCATTAGCTTCATTCAACTGCCGTACCCCATCAGAACCCAAAATATAAGCTTGCTTTATTCCTTTGTTTGTAAACAAAGTAAATGTAAATGAACCCTGTAAAACCTCAACATGGTTAAAACTATAATTTTGATATCATATACAGTATGGTCAGTCCTTGCATCCATAGCTCTATCTATGCATTCTAGAGTGGTTGTATTTCTCCAGCCCCGTCCCTGAGATGTTTACCAAAAAACAGTGGTGGGGGAAATGTTTTATTGTTTCAACTGCTGATTGTCCCTTTTAATAAGAAGCAATCATTCCTGTTCTATCTATTTATTTAACTGTAGGTTTTTGGCCAGATCGGTTGACTGAGAACCCCTTCCTGTTTACAGCAACGACCGGTGAGAGAGTTCCATGGCAGAGGAGAAAGTTTTCTACTTGTGCTTCGTGAGGATCAGAGGGTATCTGAAACAACCATTTGACACCTATCCGTGGAAGGTCGAACCCAGCGCTCCCCACTGACGCTGCCCTGCATGGTGCATCTGGGCAGAGACAGAGAAACGCTGACATCCCCCATTCAACCAACATAAATCACCCTGCAGTGACATCAAAGTAATACTGGCCCGAAGACCGACGTGCAGTTTAAAAAAAATTTTTTTTAAATGTATTTTTATTTAACCAGGTAGGCTAGTTGAGAACAAGTTTTCATTTGCAACTGTGACCTGGCCAAGATAAAGCGTAGCAATTTGACACATACAACAACACAGAGTTACACATGGAATAAACAAACATACAGTCAATAATACAGTGGAACAAAATAAAATAAAAAGTGTATATACAGTGAGTGCAAATGAGGTAAATTAAGGAAATAAATAGGCCATGGTGGCGAAGTAATTACAATATAGCAATTAAACACTGGAATGGTAGATCGGCAGAAGATGAATGTGCTGGCAGAGATACTGGGGTGCAAAGGTGACTAGTGAGATATACCTGCTGGAGCGCATGCTACGAGTGGGTGCTGCTATGGTGACCAGTGAGCTGAGATAAGGTGGGGCTTTACCTAGCAGAGACTTGTAGATGACCTGTAGCCAGTGGGTTTGGCGACGTGTATGAAGCGAGGGCCAACCAACGAGAGCGTACAGGTCGCAATGGTGGGTAGTGTATGGGAATTTGGTGACAAAACGGATGGCACTGTGATAGACTGCATCCAGTTTGTTGAGTAGAGTGTTGAATTATGTCTGTTATCTGTCCACTGTCTCTGCATTGTGACCACATTTCCTTTATGCAAATTGTTTCACAGCTATTCTTTCAAAATATTATTTATTAATTCATTCTAGCATACATATTGAGGTAATCAGTCAATGGTACAGTACTACCTGTCAATGATTTTAGAGGGTGAAATACTGACGATTTAAATGGTTTCTCTGTTCAGATCGATCTACACATATAAGACATGAGGACACAATGCATGTCTGACTACCTCTGGAGGTGGGAAGGATAATCTGATCACAATCAGATCACAATGTGTCTTTTGATTGTCTACACTTGTCTAAAAATGTGGGCACAGTCAAAATGTGGACAACATCAGGACAAAGGACGCAAGTTAGAACCAGATATAAACAGCCAGACACACCGTCAGGAAACCAGAGAGAGTGGTGAGCAATCGTCAGCCTCCGTCGACGAAGCGGCTGGTAGCTCACTGCTAGGGACATCGAACAGGGAGGGGAAGCGAGCGGCCGTCCATCCCCGACGCACCATGGCAACGGAAAAGCTTTAATTAGAGGGAGGGAGGGAGAGAGAGAGAGAGAGAGACTACGCTTTGTAACTGGAGCGAGAAGCAAGGCAGTGGGCAGACAGTGTTGTTCCTGTGTTAGTGCTGGGCTAATGAAAAATGAATGAGCCCTGCGGGGGCCGAGGACCTGGCGCTGTGCTGCGGGGGGGCTGCTGCTGGCCGACTGGCTGCTCAGGTTACTGGGGAGGAGGCTTGGTGGGCTCTTGGCGGCCGGGTTAAGCTGCAGTAAACAGGCGTTGAAGGGTGTTGGATTACTGTTGCTGCCGGGACCACTGTTTTGAGATATGCCGCTCTGCTTCAGAGCCACAGAGAGTGGTCCTGTGTGGCTCAGTCGGTAGAGCATGGCGCTTGCAACGCCAAGCGTCGTGGGTTCGTTTCCCACTGGGGCCACCCATATGCAAAAGTAGTGGCCCCAGCCGACTTGTAAGTCGCTTTGGACAAAAGCGTCTGCTAAATGGGATATATTTAGTAGGGTCAGGCTCGGGAGGGAACACACTCGAGCACACACACACATGCTGACACACACACACATGCTGACACACACAAACACATGCATATGCAGACACACGCTGACAGACACACACACTTTAAAGATCCTTGCCGCGACTGCTGCTCTCCTGTAGAAGCAGCGAGTGGCGCACAACGACTTTAACCCTTCCTCCTCCTTCTGCTCTGTCACTCTCCCTCTCTCTCTCTTTCCCTGTCTCTCTTGCATCCGCTCCCTCTTGTCTCGACTCACTGCCCTTTGACAATAAACGGGGAAGGTCCATGCGTTGGTTCACAGCCAGAGCACCTCCTCTTCTCTTTCTCCCCTCCCTCTCCGTCTCTCTCTCCCTCCCTCTCCGTCTCTCTCCCCCGCTCCTCTCTTCGTCTCTCAGAGGAGAGCGAGCAGAGGGTTTAAGCACCGGGCCGTGCCCCCATCTGTCTCCATCAGCCTCCGCCTGCCTCCCTCCTCACAGCTGCGACCTGACGGGAGACACTCTATCACACCACGTGTGAAAGCCCCTGTCCATCAGCGCTCCTCCTCACTCCCTCCTCTCTCTCTCTCTCTCTCTCTCTCTCTCTCTCTCACACACACACACACACACACTTTCTCTCATCCTCTCTCTTTCCCTCTCCATCTTTTATATCTTTGATCTACGTATCTCTCTCTCCCTCTCTTCCTCTCTTTCTTACTCTCTCTCCCCAATTCTGGCTTGCGCTCTCTCTCCTCATCTTAATGCTTCTAAGTCCCTTGCTGAGATTTCTCTAGCTTGTGAAAATCGGCTGCAAACTCTCCTTGCAGCCAGCCAGTACGACTCTATATCTCTAGCCCCAGTCCCGGTCACGTCATGGATCCAAGCCTTAGCCTTGTCCCCAGCCTTACGCTCAGCCAAATCCCTCACCAAAGCATTAAGGCCTATCCACATCCACAGATCATAGACCCTACCCAAAGTCCAAGCCTTGTTCCCTGCCCCAACAACTCTATCCTCTTCCGTTATACTCCATCCCCCAACTCCGGTCCTGACCCGTCCCCAAAGCCCAATGCTTATACTCTGCCCCCTATCCCCAACCCTATTGTACCCCAACATTCTACACTATCCCCAGCATTCTACCCCATCCCCAGCATTCAACCCCAGCCCCAGCATTCTATCCTATCTCCAGCATTTTGCCCTATCCCCAGCATTCTACCCTATTCTCAGCATGCTACCCAATCTCCAGCATTCTACCCAATCCTCAGCATTCTACCCTATCCCCAGCATTCTACCCCATCCGCAGCATTCTACCCCAGCCCCAGCATTCTACCCTATCCCCAGCATTCTACCCTATCTACAGCAATCTACCCCGGCCCCAGCATTCTACCCCAGCCCCAACATTCTACCCCAGCCCCAACATTCTACCCTATCCCAAGCATTCTACCCCAGTCCCAGCATTATACCATATCCCTAGCTTTCTACCCCAGCCCCAGCATTCTACCCTATCCTCAATATTCTACCCTATCCAAAGCATTCTACCCTATCCCCAGCATTTTACCCTATCCCCAGCATTCTACCCTATCCCAAGCATTCTACCCTATCCCAAGCATTCTATCCCACATTCTATATCCCAAGCATTCTACCCAATCCCAAGCTACCCTATCCCAAGCATTCTACCCTATCCCAAGCATTCTACCCTTCTATCCCAAGCATTCTACCCTATCCCAAGCATTCTACACTATCCCAAGCATTCTACCCTATCCCAAGCATTCTACACTATCCCAAGCATTCTACCCTATCCCTAATTCTACCCCAGCATTCTACCCTATCCCAAGCATTCTACCCTATCCCAAGCATTCTACCCTATCCCAAGCATTCTACCCTATCCCAAGCATTCTACCCTATCCCAAGCATTCTACACTATCCCAAGCATTCTACACCCTATCCCAAGCATTCTCCCTATCCCAAGCATATCCCAAGCATTCTATACTATCCCAAGCATTCTACCCTATCCGCATTCTATATCCCAAGCATTCTACCCTATCCCAAGCATTCTACCCTATCCTCATCCCATCCCCAGCATTCTACCCTATCCCAAGCATTCTATATCCCAAGCATTCTACCCTATCCCAAGCATTCTACACTATCCCAAGAATTCTACCCTATCCCAAGCATTCTATCCCCAAGCATTCTACCCTATCCCAAGCATTCTACCCTATCCCAAGCATTCTACCCTATCCCAAGCATTCTACCCCAAGCATTCTACC
The DNA here is from genome assembly GCF_036934945.1 of Oncorhynchus masou masou. Taxonomy (NCBI): domain Eukaryota; kingdom Metazoa; phylum Chordata; class Actinopteri; order Salmoniformes; family Salmonidae; genus Oncorhynchus; species Oncorhynchus masou. The sequence goes on along the minus strand of NC_088218.1, from coordinate 11,688,883 downwards.
CTATCCCAAGCATCCCAAGCATTCTACCCTATCCCAAGCATTCTACCCAAGCCTACCCTATCCCAAGCATTCTACCCTATCCCAAGCATTATACCATTCCCTACATTCTACCCCAAGCATTCTACCCTATCCCAATATTCTACCCTATCCCCAGCATTCTACCCTATCCCAAGCATTCTACCCTATCCCAAGCATTCTACCCTATCCCAAGCATTCTACCCTATCCCAAGCATTCTACCCTATCCCAAGCATTCTACCCTATCCCAAGCATTCTACCCTATCCCAAGCATTCTATCCCAAGCATTCTACCCTATCCCAAGCATTCTACCCTATCCCAAGCATTCTACCCTATCCCAAGCATTCTACCCTATCCCAAGCATTCTACCCTATCCCATCCCAAGCATTCTACCCTATCCCAAGCATTCTACCCTATCCCAAGCATTCTATCCCTACCCAGCCCCAGCATATCCAAATTCTACCCTATCCAAAGCATTATACCCTATCCCTAGCATTCTACCCTATCCCAAGCATTCTACCCTATCCCAAGCATTCTACCCTATCCCAAGCATTCTACCCTATCCCAAGCATTCTACCCTATCCCAAGCATTCTACCCTCCAAAGCATTCTACCCTATCCCAAGCATTCTATATCCCAAGCATTCTACCCTATCCCAAGCATTCTACCCTATCCCAAGCATACCCTATCCCAAGCATTCTACCCCCAAGCATATCCCAAGCATTCTACCCTATCCCAAGCATACCCTATCCCAAGCATTTCTACCCTATCCCAAGCATTCTACCCTATCCCAAGCATTCTACCCTATCCCCCAAGCATTCTACCACTATTCCCCCAAGCATTCTACCCTATCCCCAGCAAGCATTCTACCCTCCCAAGCATTCTACCCAAGCATTATATCCCAAGCATTCTACCCCATCCCCAGCATTCTACCCTATCCCAATATTCTACCCTATCCAAAGCATTCTACCCTATCCCCAGCATTCTACCCTATCCCAAGCATTCTACCCTATCCCAAGCATTCTACCCTATCCCAAGCATTCTACCCTATCCCAAGCATTCTACACTATCCCAAGCATTCTTCTACCCTCCCAAGCATTCTACCTATCCCAAGCATTCTACCCTATCCAAAGCATTCTACCCTATCCCAAGCATTCTACCCTATCCCAAGCATTCTACCCTATCCCAAGCATTCTACACTATCCCAAGCATTCTACCCTATCCCAAGCATTCTACACGATCCCAAGCATTCTATACTATTCCAAGCATTCTACCCTATCCCAAGCATTCTATACTATCCCAAGCATTCTACCCTATCCCAAGCATTCTACCCACGATCCCAAGCATTCTATACTATCCCAAGCATTCTACCCTATCCCAAGCATTCTACCCTATCCCAAGCATTATACCATATCCCTAGCATTCTACCCCAGCCCCAGCATTCTACCCTATCCTCAATATTCTACCCTATCCAAAGCATTCTACCCTATCCCCAGCATTCTACCCTATCCCAAGCATTCTACCCTATCCCAAGCATTCTACCCTATCCCAAGCATTCTACACTATCCCAAGAATTCTACCCTATCCCAAGCATTCTACCCTATCCCAAGCATTCTACACTATCCCAAGCATTCTACCCTATCCCAAGCATTCTACCCTATTCCAAGCATTCTAAACTATCCCAAGCATATCCCAAGCATTCTACCCTATCCCAAGCATTCTACCCAAGCATTCTATCCCAAGCATTCTACCTATCCCAAGCATTCTACCCTATTTTACCATCCCCAGCATTTTACCCTATCCCCAGCAATCTACCCCATCCCAAGCATTCTACCCTATCCCCAGCTTTCTACCCTATCCCTAGCATTCTACCCCAGCCCCAGCATTCTACCCTATCACCAATATTCTACCCTATCCAAAGTATTCTACCCTATCCCCAGCATTCTACCCTATCCCAAGCATTCTACCCTATCCCAGGCATTTTACCCTATCCCACGCATTCTACCCTATCCAAAGCATTCTACCCTATCCCAAGCATTCTACCCTATCCAAAGCATTCTACCCTATCCCAAGCATGCTACCCTATCCCAAGCATCCCAAGCATTCTATCCAAAGCTATCCCAAGCATTCTACCCTATCCCAAGCATTCTACACTATCCCAAGCATTCTATCCCAAGCATTCTATCCCAAGCATTCTACCCTCCCAAGCATACTCCCAAGCATTCTACCCTATCCAAAGCATTCTACCCTATCCCAAGCATTCTACCCTATCCCAAGCATTCTACCCTATCCCCAGCATTCTACCCTACCCTATCCCAAGCATTCTACCCTATCCCCAGCATTCTACCCTATCCTAAGCATTCTACCCTATCCCAAGCATTCTACCCTATCCCAAGCATTCTACACTATCCCAAGCATTCTACCCTATCCCAAGCATTCTACCCTATCCCAAGCATTCTACCTATCCCAAGCATTCTACCCTATCCCAAGCATTCTACCCTATCCCAAGCATTCTACCCTATCCCAAGCATTCTACCCTATCCCTTCTATCCCAAGCATTCTACCCTATCCCAAGCATTCTACCCTATACTATCCCAAGCATTCTATCCCAAGCATTCTATACTATCCCAAGCATTCTACCCTATCCCACGATCCCAAGCATTCTATACTATCCCAAGCATTCTACCCTATCCCAAGCATTCTACCCTATCCCAAGCATTCCATATCCCTATCCCAGCCCCAGCATTCTACCCTATCCTCAATATTCTACCCTATCCAAAGCTTCTACCCTATCCCAAGCATTCTACCATATCCCAAGAATTCTATCCCAAGCATTCTACCCTATCCCAAGCATTCTACCCTATCCCAAGCATTCTACCCTATCCCAAGCATTCTACCCTATCCCAAGCATTCTACCCTATCCCAAGCATTCTACCCTATCCCAAGCATTCTACCCTATCCCAAGCATTCTACACTATCCCAAGCATTCTACCCTATCCAAAGCATTCTACCCTATCCCAAGCATTCTACCCCCAAGCATTCTATATCCCAAGCATTCTACCCTATCCAAAGCATTCTACCCTATCCCAAGCATTCTACCCTATCCCAAGCATTCTACCCTATCCCAAGCATTCTACCCTATCCCAAGCATTCTACACGATCCCAAGCATTCTATACTATCCCAAGCATTCTACCCTATCCAAAGCATTCTACCCTATCCCAAGCATTATACCATATCCCTAGCATTCTACCCCAGCCCCAGCATTCTACCCTATCCTCAATATTCTACCCTATCCAAAGCATTCTACCCTATCCCCAGCATTCTACCCTATCCCAAGCATTCTACCCTATCCCAAGCATTCTACCCTATCCCAAGCATTCTACCCTATCCCAAGCATTCTACACTATCCCAAGCATTCTACCCAATCCCAAGCATTCTACCCTATCCCAAGCATTCTACACTATCCCAAGCATTCTACCGTATCCAAAGCATTCTACCCTATCCAAAGCATTCTACCCTATCCCAAGCATTCTACCCTATCCCAAGCATTCTACACTATCCCAAGCATTCTACCCTATCCCAAGCATTCTACACGATCCCAAGCATTCTATACTATCCCAAGCATTCTACCCTATCCCAAGCATTCTATACTATCCCAAGCATTCTACCCTATCCCAAGCATTCTACACGATCCCAAGCATTCTATACTATCCCAAGCATTCTACCCTATCCGAAGCATTCTACCCTATCCCAAGCATTATACCATATCCCTAGCATTCTACCCCAGCCCCAGCATTCTACCCTATCCTCAATATTCTACCCTATCCAAAGCATTCTACCCTATCCCCAGCATTCTACCCTATCCCAAGCATTCTACCCTATCCCAAGCATTCTACCCTATCCCAAGCATTCTACCCTATCCCAAGCATTCTACACTATCCCAAGAATTCTACCCTATCCCAAGCATTCTACCCTATCCCAAGCATTCTACACTATCCCAAGCATTCTACCCTATCCCAAGCATTCTACCCTATTCCAAGCATTCTAAACTATCCCAAGCATTCTACCCTATCCAAAGCATTCTACCCTATCCCAAGCATTCTACCCTATCCCAAGCATTCTACCCTATCCCAAGCATTCTACCCTATCCCAAGCATTCTACACTATCCCAAGCATTCTACCCCATCCCAAGCATTCTACCCTATCCCAAGCATTCTATCCCTATCCCAAGCATTCTACCCTATCCCTAGCATTCTACCCCAGCCCCAGCATTCTACCCTATCCCAAGCATTCCAAAGTACTACCCTATCCCCAGCATTCTACCCTATCCCAAGCATTCTACCCTATCCCAGGCATTTTACCCTATCCCAGCATTCTACCCTATCCAAAGCATTCTAATCCCAAGCATTCTACCCTATCCAAAGCATTCTACCCTATCCCAAGCATTCTACCCTATCCCAAGCATTCTACACTATCCCAAGCATTCTACCCTATCCAAGCATTCTACCCTATCCCAAGCTTCTACCCTATCCCAAGCATTCCCCAAATCCCAAGCATTCTACACTATCCCAAGCATTCTACCCTATCCCACATTCTATCCCAAGCATTCTACATTCTATACTATCCCAAGCATTCTACCCTATCCAAAGCATTCTACCCTATCCCAAGCATTATACCATATCCCCAGCATTCTACCCCAGCCCCAGCATTCTATCCCAAATATTCTACCCTATCCAAAGCATTGTACCCTATCCCCAGCATTCTACCCTATCCCAAGCATTCTACCCTATCCCAAGCATTCTACCCTATCCCAAGCATTCTACCCTATCCCAAGCATTCTACACTATCCCAAGCATTCTACCCAATCCCAAGCATTCTACCCTATCCCAAGCATTCTACACTATCCCAAGCATTCTATCCAAAGCATTCTACCCTATCCAAAGCATTCTACCCTATCCCAAGCATTCTACCCTATCCCAAGCATTCTACACTATCCCAAGCATTCTACCCTATCCCAAGCATTCTACACGATCCCAAGCATTCTATACTATCCCAAGCATTCTACCCTATCCCAAGCATTCTATACTATCCCAAGCATTCTATATCCCAAGCATTCTACAATCCCAAGCATTCTATCCCCAAGCATTCTACCCTATCCGAAGCATTCTACCCTATCCCAAGCATTATACCATATCCCTAGCATTCTACCCCAGCCCCAGCATTCTACCCTATCCTCAATATTCTACCCTATCCCCAGCATTCTACCCTATCCCAAGCATTCTACCCTATCCCAAGCATTCTACCCTATCCCAAGCATTCTACACTATCCCAAGCATTCTACCCTATCCCAAGCATTCTACCCTATCCCAAGCATTCTACACTATCCCAAGCATTCTACCCTATCCCAAGCATTCTACCCTATTCCAAGCATTCTAAACTATCCCAAGCATTCTACCCTATCCAAAGCATTCTACCCTATCCCAAGCATTCTACCCTATCCCAAGCATTCTACCCTATCCCAAGCATTCTACACTATCCCAAGCATTCTACCCTATCCCAAGCATTCTACACTATCCCAAGCATTCTACCCTATCCCAAGCATTCTACCCTATCCCAAGCATTCTACACTATCCCAAGCATTCTATACTATCCCAAGCATTCTACACTATCCCAAGCATTCTACCCTATCCCAAGCATTCTACACTATCCCAAGCATTCTACCCTATCCCAAGCATTCTACCCTATCCCAAGCATTCTACACTATCCCAAGCATTCTACCCTATCCTAAGCATTCTACCCTATTCCAAGCATTCTAAACTATCCCAAGCATTCTACCCTATCCGAAGCATTCTACCCTATCCCAAGCATTATACCATATCCCTAGCATTCAACCCCAGCCCCAGCATTCTACCCTATCCTCAATATTCTACCCTATCCAAAGCATTCTACCCTATCCCCAGCATTTTACCCTATCCCAAGCATTCTACCCTATCCCAAGCATTCTACCCTATCCCAAGCATTCTACACTATCCCAAGCATTCTACCCTATCCCAAGCATTCTACCCTATCCCAAGCATTCTACACTATCCCAAGCATTCTACCCTATCCCAAGCATTCTACCCTATTCCAAGCATTCTAAACTATCCCAAGCATTCTACCCTATCCAAAGCATTCTACCCTATCCCAAGCATTCTACCCTATCCCAAGCATTCTACCCTATCCCAAGCATTCTACACTATCCCAAGCATTCTACCCTATCCCAAGCATTCTACACTATCCCAAGCATTCTACCCTATCCCAAGCATTCTACCCTATCCCAAGCATTCTACACTATCCCAAGCATTCTATACTATCCCAAGCATTCTACACTATCCCAAGCATTCTACTCTATCCCAAGCATTCTACACTATCCCAAGCATTCTACCCTATCCCAAGCATTCTACCCTATCCCAAGCATTCTACACTATCCCAAGCATTCTATACTATCCCAAGCATTCTACCCTATCCCAAGCATTCTACCCTATCCCAAGCATTCTACCCTATCCCAAGCATTCTACACTATCCCAAGCATTCTACCCTATCCCAAGCATTCTACCCTATTCCAAGCATTCTAAAATATCCCAAGCATTCTACCCTATCCGAAGCATTCTACCCTATCCCAAGCATTATACCATATCCCTTGCATTCTACCCCAGCCCCAGCATTCTACCCTATCCTCAATATTCTACCCTATCCAAAGCATTCTACCCTATCCCCAGCATTCTACCCTATCCCAAGCATTCTACCCTATCCCCAGCATTCTACCCTATCCCAAGCATTTTACCCTATCCCAAGCATTCTACCCTATCCCCAGCATTCTACCCCATCCCCAGCAATCTACCCCATCCCAAGCATTCTACCCTATCCCAAGCATTCTACCCTATCCCAAGCATTCTACCCTATCCCAAGCATTCTACCCTATCCCCAGCATTCTACCCTATCCCAAGCATTCTACCCTATCCCACACATTCTACCCTATCCAAAGCATTCTACCCTATCCCAAGCATTCTACCCTATCCAAAGCATTCTACCCTATCCCAAGCATGCTACCCTATCCCAAGCATTCTACCCTATCCCACGCATTCTACCCTATCCAAAGCATTCTACCCTATCCCCAGCATGCTACCCTATCCCAAGCATGCTACCCTATCCAAAGCATTCTACCCTATCCCAAGCATTCTACCCTATCCAAAGCATTCTACCCTATCCCAAGCATTCTACCCTATCCAAAGCATTCTACCCTATCCCAAGCATGCTACCCTATCCAAAGCATTCTACCCTATCCCAAGCATTCTACCCTATCCCAAGCATTCTACCCTATCCCAAGCATTCTACCCTATCCCCAGCATTCTACCCTATCCCAAGCATGCTACCCTATCCCAAGCATTCTACCCTATCCCAAGCATGCTACCCTATCCAAAGCATTCTACCCTATCCCAAGCATTCTACCCTATCCCAAGCATTCTACCCTATCCCAAGCATTCTACCCTATCCAAAGCATTCTACCCTATCCCAAGCATGCTACCCTATCCAAAGCATTCTACCCTATCCAAAGCATTCTACCCTATCCCAAGCATGCTACCCTATCCAAAGCATTCTACCCTATCCCAAGCATTCTACCCTATCCCAAGCATTCTACACTATCCCAAGCATTCTACCCTATCCAAAGCATTCTACCCTATCCCAAGCATTCTACCCTATCCCAAGCTTTCTACCCTATCCCAAGCATTCTACCCTATCCCAAGCATTCTACACTATCCCAAGCATTCTACCCTATCCCAAGCATTCTACACTATCCCAAGCATTCTACCCTATCCAAAGCATTCTACCCTATTCCAAGCATTCTACCCTGTCCCAAGCATTCTACCCTATCCCAAGCATTCTACCCTATCCCAAGCATTCTACCCTATCCCAAGCTTTCTACACTATCCCAAGCATTCTACCCTATCCCAGGCATTCTACACTATCCCAAGCATTCTACCCTATCCCAAGCATTCTACCCTATCACAAGCATACTACACTCTCCCAAGCATTCTATACTATCCCAAGCATTCTACCCTATCCGAAGCATTCTACCCTATCCCAAGCATTCTACCCTATCCCAAGCATTCTACCCTATCCCAAGCATTCTACCCTATCCCAAGCATTCTACACTATCCCAAGCATTCTACCCTATCCCAAGCATTCTACCCTATCCCAAGCATTCTACCCTATCCCAAGCATTCTACACTATCCCAAGCATTCTACCCTATCCCAAGCATTCTACCCTATCCCAAGCATTCTACCCTATCCCAAGCATTCTACACTATCCCAAGCATTCTACCCTATCCCAAGCATTCTACACTATCCCAAGCATTCTACCCTATCCCAAGCATTCTACACTATCCCAAGCATTCTACCCTATCCCAAGCATTCTACACTATCCCAAGCATTCTACCCTATCCCAAGCATTCTACCCTATCCCAATCATTCTACCCTATCCCAAGCATTCTACACTATTCTAAGCATTCTACACTATCCCAAGCATTCTACCCTATCCAAAGCATTCTACCCTATCCCAAGCATTCTACCCTATCCCAAGCATTCTACCCTATCCCAAGCATTCTACCCTATCCCAAGCATTCTACCCTATCCCAAGCATTCTACCCTATCCCAAGCATTCTACCCTATCCCAAGCATTCTACACTATTCCAAGCATTCTACCCTATCCCAAGTATTCTACCCTATCCCAAGCATTCTACCCTATCCCAAGCATTCTACCCTATCCCTAGCATTCTACCCTATCCCAAGCATTCTACCCTATCCCAAGCATTCTACCCCAGCCCCAGCATTCTACCCTATCCCAAGCATTTTACCCTATCCCAAGCATTCTACCCTATCCCAAGCATTTTACCCTATCCCAAGCATTCTACCCTTTCCCAAGCATTCTACCCTATACCCAGACTGCTTCCAACTCCAGCCTGCTCCCAGCTCTCCTTGTGATTGGCACCCTAGTCTGAGCTGTATCCTGGAAGCCACCTCATCTCGGCTCAGCTTTACACGTCTCTGCATTGCTCTGCGATCCGAGCCGACAGACAGACAGGAAAGTTTACAGCCGAGGACATTTTTCACCTCATGCAAATAACGGAGCTAGCTAGCAGAGCAGGCAGCTGGAGCTAAATCAGCCGGAAGGAAGGCTCCGTCAGAGCACGCAGAGCTCTTGGCAGGTCATTTGGAGATAATGCTCGGCACGCCTTTATTCCTGACTCAAGAGAGGGAGGAAGAGAGGGAGAGGAAGAGGGGGAGAGGGAGAGACAGAGAGAGTCTGTCTACATCCATAACCCTAATCGTTTAACCACAGTGCAAACTCTACATGTGTACAACGTATGTTGCAAACCAAATGGATGATATGTATTCTATTCCGTTCCGTATAATTCTATGTTAGAGATGCTGTGTTATTTCTCTCTGATGTGTCAAACCTTTTGTATTGTGTAGTCCCACTCTCCTGGCCTAGTTACCAGTGGGATATAAAAAGCTAGCTGGACTCCAAAAAACAGCAACCGGCTATTTCTCTCGCTCTCTCTCAACAGACCCCACCATCTCTCACTAATCTCTGCCTCTCTACTGGTGCCCACGATCCTACTCCTGATTGTGGAAATCAATTTTGTGGGAGTGGAGCTCTCTCTCGCTTCTTTCTCTCCCTCTCTCTAAGCAGCAGCAGCCCATGGTTCACTCCACTGCAGTATGGGTTCATTTAGAAGCAGGTGGTTGGGACAGACAGACAGACAGACGGGCAGAGAGGGGGAAGAGGAGAGGTGTGCATAGTAGTTCAGTGTTGAGTAGCTCTTTCTCTCACTCAGCTCCCTCCCTGCCTCTCAGCCTCCCCATGTCTCTTCCAGCTAATCCCAAGGTTCTTGTCACCACTCCCCCAGGCACACCGACGCCGCTACGCTGCTTATCTCTGCACACACATACCTCAGAACTACACACACACACACACACACACACACACACACACACACACACACACACACACACACACACACACACACACACACACACACACACACACACACACACACACACACACACACACACACACACACACACACACACACACACACACACACACACACACACACACACACCGCAGTGGAAGCACAGAGCAGAGAAACAGTCAGGGTCTTTCCTCCATATTCTCTCCCTTGAAAGTATGTGTGTGTACTTCTCCTACCCTAACCTCTCTTACCCAGCCAGCACAGCTGGAGTGAACTAACAGCGAACCAGCTCTCCAGCCGCCCATTCAACACTATCCCACAAGCCCCTTTGATCAGGGAGAGTTCAGGTCACTCCCGGGTCATTGATGACAGACGGGCGCCCAAACAAGGACGGACGGACGAGGGGGAAATCTATTACACCCTTCCTATTTCATCTGTCCATCCCTGCTTTTTTCCTCTCGCTACACATGCACTCCCCCATCTTCCTCCCCCCCCACCTTCGCTTCCTGCAGACTCTTTTTCCCTGGGAACATCTGTGTGTGATTGGATCAGAGCATATATAACTGGGAAGGCTGCTAGAAAGGCTGCTCGGAGCGCCACGTCCTTCCCTCTTCAGGCTCAGCTGATTCAGAGCAGATTCCCATTCAGCGCTGTACTGATCGCTCACTGAACACACAGGCAGGCAAAGGCATGAGGGGACTTGCTTTCAAACACACATCCCCAGATGAACTACAGGTCAGTGTGTGAGCTGCACAAGTATGTGTTCACTTAGATGTCGCTGATCACTCAGTCGTGTGCATTCTGGAATGCATGGATGAACGTCCACACAAGCACACACACGGTCTCATAGGGAAACCTGCTCTTATTTGGTTTCATAGTGGTGAGTCCCTGGACCGCTGGCTGCCTGCCTCTCACCAACACAAACAAAGACTCTTCCTGTTTCCAGCAGCGTGCTAGAGTCAGCCTTTTATGTTTCCTCCCACACACACACACACACACACCCACTCTCGCTCTCTAGGTTAACCCCTCACACCCTCCGATATCAGCAGCACGGAGCACTCTCTCTTCTACCACCCGCAGCGATTTCACACACACACATACGTTAACCTCTCGTACTCACACACAACACACTCAACACACCGACACACAAACACACTCAACACACACAATTAGTTGATGTGTGGTAATGTGTCTCCACAATGTCAGTATAAATGACTCTCATTAGCCAAAGCAAAACAAACAGACTCATGCATCCTACACTGCTACAGAGTGTTCTGCATGGCTGTCTCCCTGTGTGTGCGTGCGTGCGTGCGTGTGCACGCGCATGTGTGTGAAGACAGGGTTTTGCATTGCTAATGTGCTAAATAACGACTGAGCCAACGTTTAGTGGGTGCCCTGCGTGGCCTAGGTCTAGTGGTGCAGCACCGTGCTGGTGATGAATATTCAAACACTGGGAGGAGGGAGGCAGTGTGTGTGTGTGTGTGTGTGTGTGTGTGTGTGTGTGTGTGTGTGTGTGTGTGTGTGTGTGTGTGTGTGTGGGTGTGTGTGTGTGTGTGTGTGTGTGTGTGTGTGTGTGTGTGTGTGTGTGTGTGTGTGTGTGTGTGTGTGTGTGTGTGTGTGTGTGTGTGTGTGTGTGTGTGTGTGGCAGTGTGTGCAGGAGGCTGCCTGCCTGCATGCCATAATTTATTAATGCTAGCGGAGGGAGAGATGAATAGATTGCCTGTGTACACAGCCCAGCGCCGGAGAGGTGAATGGTGAGGGGGCGGGGAAGGGGCTGGGTGGCTGTATATTTTACTGGGAGGTTGCTTCTACATTTGTTTGTGTGTTTGTGCATATGAGAGAGAGAGAGAGAGAGAGAGAGAGAGAGAGAGAGAAAGAGAGAGAGAGAGAGAGAGAGAGAGAGAGAGAGAGAGAGAGAGAAAGAGAGAGAAAAGAGAGAGAGAGAGAGAGACACTGTGGGGATTCTGGACATCTCTCCACAGAGAAAAAAACAGCAGGGGATGCTGATTGGCTAATGTTTCGATTGTGACATTTTATTGGCTGTCAGTCAGGATGTTGCATCACCGACGGCTGTGTGGACACAAACTGGTTTTATTTATGTCGCTGTTTCCAACTCGTCCTAATTGGAATCCCAAATGGCACCAATCCCCTTCTTTTGGCCAGAGACCCTATATAAAGTAGTGCAAACTTTTGGCCAGAGACCCTATATAGTGCACTACTTTTGGCCTGATTCCTATGGGCTGTATAGGGAATGAGGTGCCATTAGAGACTCACACATGATAATGTCATATTCAGCCGCAGGTCTGACTCACACTCTCTCACACTCTCTCCTTCCACCCCCCCCTCTCACTGGGGCGGCAGGGTAGCCTAGTGGTTAGAGCGTTGGACTAGTAACCGGAAGGTTGCAAGTTCGAATCCCCGAGCTGACAAGGTACAAATCTGTCGTTCTGCCCCTGAACAGGCTGTTCCTAGGCCGTCATTGAAAATAAGAATTTGTTCTTAACTGACTTGCCTAGTAAAATAAAGGTAAAATTAAAACTCACCCTCTCTCATCCCGTCCTCTCTCCCTACCACCCTTTCTCTCCCTTCTCATATTGTCACAGCAGGGCAGAGCTGAGACAGAGCTGAGGTAGAGTTGAGACTGGGCTGAGGTAGAGTTGAGACTGGGCTGAGGTAGAGTTGAGACTGGGCTGAGGTAGAGTTGATACTGAGCTGAGGTAGAGTTGAGACAGAGCTGAGGTAGAGTTGAGACTGGGCTGAGGTAGAGTTGAGACTGGGCTGAGGTAGAGTTGAGACTGGGCTGAGGTAGAGTTGAGACAGAGCTGAAGTACAGTTGAGACACAGCTGAGGTACAGTTGAGACACAGCTGAGGTACAGTTGAGACAGAGCTGAGGTAGAGTTGAGACAGAGCTGAGACAGAGCTGAGACAGAGTTGAGACAGAGCTGAGACAGAGTTGAGACAGGGCTGAGGTAGAGTTGAGACAGAGCTGAGACAGAACTGAGGTAGAGTTGAGACAGGGTTGAGGTAGAGTTGAGACAGAGCTGAGGTACAGTTGAGACAGAGCTGAGGTACAGTTGAGACAGAGCTGAGGTACAGTTGAGACAGTTGAGACAGGGTTGAGCTGAGACAGTTGAGACAGAGCTGAGGTACAGTTGAGACAGAGCTGAGGTAGAGGTGAGATAGAGCTGAGGTAGAGTTGATGCAGGACTAGGGCTGTGGCGATCATGAAATTGTCAGCCAGTGATTGTTATTCAAATAACTGCTGATAATTGACCTGCTGGTAATTGACTGTAAATTAAAATGAACACATTTATCATCTCCAGCTTCCACACATAGCCTACAGACCATCTACATGTTAAAAAGTCTAATAAATCAATTTAATATAGCCCATATTTTTTTAGGACTAAAGAAACATTTTGCTATGAAGAAGCCTGTTTCAGAACAGAATAGCATATTCTGAGTGGTTCTTATGTTAGGCCCTGAACTGGATATGTCATATGGCTGTGGTCTACACTAGGTCATTTTGCAGGTAATATTCCTAATTCCTGTTGCATTTATATTTTATTTTATAGTAAGAACAATACAATTGAACATAGCTGAATAAATGCTAAAGGATATTTTTTCCCCCGAAACAATTTTATTGGGAGTGCGCACATGCAGCTATTCTGTGTTAAGCGGTTATCGAAGAAACAGGTCCTCCTAAATGCTTAATTTAGAGTTATTTACTCAACATTATGATACAAACATTAGCCTGGCTATATGTTTTCATTTCTAATATGTTATATTTTTTCACCTTTATTTAACCAGCTAGGCTAGTGGAGAACAAGTTGTCATTTACAACTGTGACCTGGCCAAGATAAAGCAAAGCAGTGCGACACAAAACAACAACACAGACTTACACATGGAATAAACAAACGCACAGTCAATAACACAATAGATAAGGTCTATGTACAGTGTGTGCAGATGAGGTAGGATAAGGGAGGTAAGGCAATAAATAGGCCATAGTGGCAAAAATTTTACAGTATGGCAAATTAAACACTGGGGTGATAGATGTGCAGAAGATGAGTGTGCAAGTAACGATACTGGGGTGCAAAGGAGCAAAATAAATAACAACATGGTGATGAGGTAGTTGGATGGGCTATTTACAGATTGGCTATGTACAGGTGCAGTGATATGTGAGCTGCTCTGACAGCCGGTGCTTAAAGCTAGCGAGGGAGATATGAGTCTCCAGCTTCAGTGATTTTTGCAGCTCATTCCAATCATTGGTAGCAGAGAAGTGGAAGGAAAGGTGGCCGAAGGAGGAATTGGAAATAGCCTTCATTTCTCAGAACAAGAATAGACTGAAGAGTTTCAGAAGAAAGTTATTTATTTCTGGCCATTTTGAGTATGTAATCAAACCCACAAATGCTGATGCTCCAGATACTCATCTCGTCTAAAGACGGCCAGTTTTATTGCTTCTTTAATCAGAACAACAATTTCCAGCTGTGCTAACATAATTGCAAAATGGTTTTCTAATGATCAATTAGCCTTTTAAAATGATAAACTTAGCTAACACAAAGTGCCATTGGAACACAGGAATGATGGTTGCTGATAATGGGCCTCTGTACAGCTGTGTATATTTTCCATAAAAACCAGCCATTTCCAGCTCCAGCTAATCTCGTGAGGTGTTTGATTTGATTTTAGATTGCATTTGCATTAAGGTCAGAGTCATTTACAACATTAACAATGTCAACACTGTATCGATTTTATGTTATTTTAATGGACAGAAAATGTGCTTTTCTTTCAAAACCAAGAACATTTCTAAGTGACCCCAAACTTTTGAACGGTGGTGTATGTGTGCAAATATTCTTTTTTTTTTGAATGGCCCTCATACAAAATGGCATCCGTATCCCGCACTCAGTTACTTTTGTAATATGCCAGGTAGGCTACACTGGTTGTAAAGCGGATTAATGTGCTTCATTTTTAAGAATTGAGCAATAAATATAGCAACATGAGAAAGCTGGGATTCGCTTTTATCATACTGATCAAAAATATACAACGCAACATGTAACAATTTCAACGGTTTAACTTAGTTACAGTTCATATAAGGAAATCAGTCAATTGAAATAAATTCATTAGGCCCTAATCTATGGATTTCATTTGGCCCACCCACTGGGGAGCCCAGCCAATCAGAATGAGTTTTCCCCACAACAGGGCTTTATTCCAGACACAAATACTCCTCAGTTTCATCAGCTGTCCGGGTGGCTGGTCTCAGATGATCCCCAGGTGAAGAAGCCAGATGAGGAGGTCCTGGGCTGGCGTGGTTACACATGGTCTGTGGTTGTGAGGCCGGTTGGACATACTGCCAAATTCTCTAAAACTACATTGGAGGCAGCTTATGGTAGAGAAATGAACATTAAATTCTCTGGCAACAGCTCTTTGGGACATTCTTGTAGTCAGTACACCAATTGCACACTCCCTCAAAACTTGGGTCATCTGTGGCAGTGTGCTGTGTTTTTTACAAAACAGGAATGTAAAAACAATTCTGCACAAGCTTTTTGTGGTTTAGGAATATTTCTGGGATCTTTTATTTCAGTTCATTAAACATGGGACCAAACCTTTACATGTTGCATTCATATTTTTGTTCAGTATATACCCTGATGGCCGATGCGTTCGTGCCAAAAGCCTCTCTCTCGCTTGTCTTACTTTGTAAAACAATATTTGGAAGTTGATCAAATATTTTGGTAGTTTACTGCTGACAGATTGGACTTCTCTTTTCAGAAGGAGCCATTTGCTTTCCAACCTGTGTTTTCTCGAGATTGTAGACTGTTAGAAATATTGGGAAAGGTCAGTTTTGTCTACATGCTGTTTGTTCACTGACAGATTTGCTGTGCGTTCCGACTGTTGGCTATGCCTTGTTATTGGGCTATACTCCACATCCAGGCTATTTGTTAAAATAAGCTATTGATCTGTGGATAAAGTATAGGCCTTCTCATGGTGTAGTTGGCTATTGTGAATTATTTCATTTCTTTCTTAACAGACAGCAGTAATTCTATAACTTTGGAAAATGTATTTACATTTATATGACCAGTCATTGCGCAATCACGTGAAGACCGAGTTTTGACTGGCTGCTATAAATTGAGCTGCTCATCATTGGGTGAGTCAGTGAAACTCGAAAGCATTTTTAGGACTACAATTTCCTCCTCATATTGTAGCCTACAACGTGCCTCCACACACCTAGGTCAAGGCTATTGATGCATTCAAGACAAGATGGTTTTTATGGATCTCAGATTCTTTTTGTCAGTGTCAAAGTAGCCTGTCATTTCAATCATTTGTAGAGGTATTTAAAACAATTCTGCCGGTCTCCAGTCCTGTAAAATGACTTAGAATGGCATGAAATGCCTTTATAAAAGGACACATTTTCCTGGATCTTAGGCTACTGAAGATGTTCCCCATGTGTGCAACTTCTATAAGTGCCTGATAGGCATGCTATGCTTTATTATAAAGGTGATTTATTTGTCATGCGTTCCGGTACCCCCCGATTTACAAATTAAGCACTGGTCTTTACATATACTAGATAATATATGTGAAATTAGTTTTGATTTAGAATGGGCCATTATCATACACCTGTCGGATCAGGAGTAAAAAAAAAAGATATGTGCCTCATATGCACTTGAATAGAAAATGAGGGCTGCTTTTCCCGTGGCTCATTTTCATGCCAGCCAGGTGGGCTACTCCAATTGTAAAGGGAAGCACTGTGCTTAATCTATGGAAAGTTGAGAAATAAACAGAATAAGCCTCTAGAAAGACGGGAACCTCCTCTTTTTAATAGAGGCCATCAAAACTATGCTTTCTCGTGCAATTGCATAGCATAGCCTATATAAATGTTGTTTAGCCTATAGAATGGTTACAGGAACAAATGTTATTCTCACTGTGCAACAGGTGATCCTAATTCCTATTCCGCTCAAACTCTGAAGGCAGTGGCTCTCGTGAAGTGTTCGATTTGATTTTAAATTGCATTTGCATTAAGGTCAGAGTGAATAGAGCACTAAGTACCGGCCATTAGTGACCGGCCATTAGCCAGTTTGGTAGGCTACTAATGGCCATCAGAGGCACCAGAGCCCAGTTTCGGAGAAGCTTAGTTGCCGTGACTCAACGGTCACATGGAATTTGTCTGTGGTCATGACTCCTGACTGCCGGTGAGGCTTAATCCGGTCACCGTGACAACCCTAGGCAAGGCTGAGGTAGGGTGGTAGCAGCACAGCATCTATATATAGCCCCAGCATCCATTATTAATCAGAGCATGATGAAAGAGCCGTGGCGTGTCACTGGAGCTCTGGAGCCAGAGGACCGTCTCTCTCCCTCTCTCTCCCCCTAACCGTTGAGCCCAGGATTAAAGCCCCTGGCTGGGCACGGCAAACCTGCCAAGACGGGCCACAGCTAGGAGCCCCTGGGTCACACATGGTCAATGACACACACACGCACACACACCTTACATGTACTAATAGATGCACAACACACACTCCCTCTCTCTGACAGGCACACCAAAAAAAAGGAGTCATATATTTACCCTTCTCTGCCATCAAGCAAACTGTTGTTGACTGAGAATGGTCTGGCACTTTCCGGCTGGCATAATAGCAGCAATGTAAGCTACGTACGCTGAAAGTGCGAAAGCATTACGCATGAACAACTAGAAATTCACTCATGTTTTAGCACCTTACCGAAGAGAGAACTGGGGAAGTTTTTACAGCACGGTATGGTAAACACTATTTTGCTGTTGTCACCACAACTGTGATTGATACGGAGTAAGTTCATGTTGGCTTGAGGCAGGTATGTGGCTCTACAGTAGGGGTCTCAACCTCTGTTACTACAGACCGTAAAGCAACAAGCAGTAATAATCAGTCTGGACCATGATTGGTTAAATAAAGTCTGTTGCTCACAACCAGAGATTCAAATTAGAAAGAAAGTGAGAGGAGGAAAGAGAGAGAGGGAGTAGAGGAGTGGCAGCTTAGACTAGCTATTCAGAGAGAGAGAGAGAGAGAGAGAGTTAATAGAACCCCCCCTCCCCCACTGCCAACCTGTTTGCGAGGAGCCGCGCTCACTTTGCCAGATGAATAATTGCTGGCACTCAGAACTCTCTCCCTCCTCATTTTTCAAAGACGTGCCGAGAGATGATTTTCTAAGAGGCATGAGATCCGCCTCGCTCGCTCGCCCCGTCCCCCGTTTCCAGGGCGAGAGAGAGAGGAAGAAGGGAAATTAATTCTACATGGAAAGGAGGGAGGGAGAGAGGGAGGTTAGACTGCCCAGAGGAGTGATGTTTGAGTTATAGGTCGCAATTTCCATACCACACAAACGAGTTATCCTGCATCTATGGATTCATTACGTTATCATATTGAACTCTGCCACACATTACCCTATCCTGCCCTAAAATCTGGTGGGGCGTGATCGTAGATGCCATGTCCTGCCAATGTGCTCTTCAACAAGGCACTTAGCCCCTATATCTTACCTTTCCTTACCCTGGCCCTGAGAACCAAAAGACCAGAGGCAGCCTGCGCAGAGCGAAGAGACTGTGTTCATCTCACAATGGAGACAACAGCTGTCCGAGGGCGTGGGGATGTGCGGGGGGGTTCAAGCTATTTGTGTCTGTGTGTGTATGTATGTGTTATACGCTCATCTCTCGAGCATCGAGTCTGTCGGGGCAAGTGTCTTCATTATTAGTCTGTGTGTGTGTGTGTGTGTGTGTGTGTGTGTGTGTGTGTGTGTGTGTGTGTGTGTGTGTGTGTGTGTGTGTGTGTGTGTGTGTGTGTGTGTGTGTGTGTGTGTGTGTGTGTGTGTGTGTGTGTGTGTGTGTGTGTGTGTATGTGTTATGTCTGCCTGCGTGTGAGTGAGAGAATCTCAGAATAAGCGTGTGCGTAAGCTGCTGTTTAGGATGGCTCTCGGCATCTAAATGGCTGTGAAAATAATCCCCCAGCCGCACTGTTGACGAGGGCTGACCTGTAGGGCACCCTCACGGTGACAAGAGCGTTACACACTCCATCGCTCCAGCCATGCTGAAGAGAGGGAGAGAGAAAGAGAGGGTGGAGGGGGAAGAGGGAGGGGAAGAGTGGGGACTAGTGAATGAGACAGACAAAGGATCGGGCAAAAGAGAGAAAGCAATACATTTAATTTGTTTGTTTTTTCCCCTTTCACTGCTGGACTACTGAGAGAAGAGAGAGAGGACAGAGAGAGAATGGAGGGAGGGAGAAAGAGAGAGAGGACAGAGAGAGAATGGAGGGAGGGTGAAAGAGAGAGAGGACAGAGAATGGAGAGAGGGAGAAATAGAGAGGACAGGATGAAGGTAGGGAGAAAAAGAGAGAGGACAGAAACAGAATGGAGGAAGGGAGAAAGAGAGGACAGACTCAGAATGGAGGGAGGGAGGGGACAGAGAGAGAAGAGACAGAATGGAGGGAGGGAGAAAGAGAGAGAGGACAGAGAGAGAAGAGAGAGAATTCAGGGAGGGAGAAAGAGCGAGAGGACAGAAACAGAATGGAGTTAGGGAGAAAGACAGCAAGGACAGAGAGAGAATGGAGGGAGGGAGAAAGAGAGAGAGGACAGAATGGAGGTAGGGAGAAAGAGAGAGGACAGAGTGGAGGTAGGGAGAAAGAGAGAGGACAGAAGCAGAATGGAGTTAGGGAGAAAGAGAGAGAGGACAGAGAGAATGGCGATAGCGAGAAAGAGAGAGGACAGAGAGAGAATGGAGGGATGGAGAAAGAGAGTGAGGACAGAAGCAGAATGGAAGGAGGGAGAAAGAGACGAGGACATAGACAGAATAGACAGAATGGAGGGAGGGGGAAGGAGAAAGAGGACATAGAGAGAATGGAGGGAGGGAGAAGGAGAAAGAGGACATAGAGAGAATGGAGGGAGGGAGAAGGAGAAAGAGGACATAGAGAGAATGGAGGGAGGGAGAAGGAGAAAGAGGACATAGAGAGAATGGAGGGAGGGAGAAGGAGAGAGAGGACAGAGACAGAAGAGAGAGAATGGTTAGGGAGAAAGGCATAGGATAGATATCTTCTGTCATGACGTTGGCCTGGGGGGAGGTTTATGACAGTCATAAATCCCTCTTCCCCCTTTTTCCTCTCTCTACCCTACTGAGGTGACATTTGCAAAACCCTTGGTTAACATAGAGATTCGGGGAACATCAGAAGGTGGGGGGAAATTAACTATATTCTGATAATCCGAACAATTGAACATATGCGGTGGTACTTAATGAATATGATGTCAGTTCGGTTGTCATCTGAGACATTCTCATCAATGATAAAATGACATGAACTCTACAGTGGAAAGTCTACACATCAGAGTTATCGTATTCACATGGAATTTTTGTTCAGTTTAAATGTTTGAATATGAAATTATTTGTGATGGGATGAAATGTGATTTTAGCTTCTAAAATGTGAGATGTGGGTTTTCATATGATAGGGCTGCTCAATCAGTGGCCTGCCCTGTGAAGGGACATGGGCTATAAAACTTTTCAAACACGCCCTCCTGTCCATTCCTATATAAGCCCTTGACGACAATAGAACTTCCTGTTCCGAGGATGTGAGGATGACGGTCCGATGTCAGAATGGTTCAGATAATAACTACAGAATGAAGCCAACATCAGCATGAGCTTTGGTTGTGAATGGTATGAACTTTGAACTCTTATTCACTACAGAAGTGATACCTCCTAGCCGTTGAGTTAGCAACAGCAGCTGCAAACGCAGCTTAGGAAGGAACAAAATGTGATTTTAGCTTCTAAAATGTGAGATGTGGGTTTTCATATGATAGGGCTGCTCAATAAGTGGCCTGCCCTGTGAAGGGACATGGGCTATAAAACTTTTCAAACACGCCCTCCTGTCCATTCCTATATAAGCCCTTGACGACAATAGAACTTCCTGTTCCGAGGATGTGAGGATGACGGTCCTATATCAGAATGGTTCAGATAATAACTACAGAATGAAGCCAACATCAGCATGAGCTTTGGTTGTGAATGGTATGAACTTTGAACTCTTATTCACTACATTTACATTACATTTAAGTCATTTAGCAGACGCTCTTATCCAGAGCGACTTACAAAATGGTGAATTCACCTTCTGACATCAGTGGAACAGCCACTTTACAATAGTGCATCTAAATCATTTAAGGGGGGGGTGAGAAGGATTGCTTTATCCTATCCTAGGTATTCCTTGAAGAGGTGGGGTTTCAGGTGTCTCCGGAAGGTGGTGATTGACTCCGCTGTCCTGGCGTCGTGAGGGAGTTTGTTCCACCATTGGGGGGCCAGAGCAGCGAACAGTTTTGACTGGGCTGAGCGGGAACTGTACTTCCTCAGTGGTAGGGAGGCGAGCAGGCCAGAGGTGGATGAACGCAGTGCCCTTGTTTGGGTGTAGGGCCTGATCAGAGCCTGGAGGTACTGTGGTGGCGTTCCCCTCACAGCTCCGTAGGCAAGCACCATGGTCTTGTAGCGGATGCGAGCTTCAACTGGAAGCCAGTGGAGAGAGCGGAGGAGCGGGGTGACATGAGAGAACTTGGGAAGGTTGAACACCAGACGGGCTGCGGCGTTCTGGATGAGTTGTAGGGGTTTAATGGCACAGGCAGGGAGCCCAGCCAACAGCGAGTTGCAGTAATCCAGACGGGAGATGACAAGTGCCTGGATTAGGACCTGCGCCGCTTCCTGTGTGAGGCAGGGGCGTACTCTGCGGATGTTGTAGAGCATGAACCTACAGGAACGGGCCACCGCCTTGATGTTAGTTGAGAACGACAGGGTGTTGTCCAGGATCACGCCAAGGTTCTTAGTGCTCTGGGAGGAGGAAACAATGGAGTTGTCAACCGTGATGGCGAGATCATGGAACGGGCAGTCCTTCCCCGGGAGGAAGAGCAGCTCCGTCTTGCCGAGGTTCAGCTTGAGGTGGTGATCCGTCATCCACACTGATATGTCTGCCAGACATGCAGAGATGCGATTCGCCACCTGGTCATCAGAAGGGGGAAAGGAGAAGATTAATTGTGTGTCGTCTGCATAGCAATGATAGGAGAGACCATGTGAGGTTATGACAGAGCCAAGTGACTTGGTGTATAGCGAGAATAGGAGAGGGCCTAGAACAGAGCCCTGGGGGACACCAGTGGTGAGAGCGCGTGGCGAGGAGACAGATTCTCCTACAGAAGTGATACCTCCTAGCCGTTGAGTTAGCAACAGCAGCTGCAAACGCAGGTTAGGAAGGAACAGACAGAGTGTCCCGTCTACCACACAACGCCGTTACTACAACGTATCCATTTGACAACCAGAGACATTCTTCAAAGGACAGAGGACTCGGTTTGGCAACACGGTCTTCCATCTACCACCAACCTACTGAAGCGCAGCTCCGAGTAAATATTTTTGGCATTTTCCTTTTCCAAATGGGCGGTAATTTAGAATGCATAAGATACTGTATTTACGATAGCACAGCTTTTTGCCTTTGTTCCTCAGTTTCCCGCTCTTTCACTCAACCCAGCCCCTTTGTGTAACAAGCTGTCATATCTGTTCCGCCCGCCAGGGACATTTTCCTTTATGACGTAATTTGTAATCAAGTTATGATTCATTGTGTGTAATCAGTTAGGTAGTTAGTAAATAAATAATTGAACCCAATTTTGTATTACTGATTCAACTTGTTAGCCAGGATTCGTGCAGATAAAAGAATTTACAACTTTCAGATGAGACTGAATTAAGATGACAATTGATATTGACTGCTACTGATGTAAAATATTACTAGATCTAAGAATTTATTTGGAAGATAACAGCTCTATAAATATTATTTTGTGGTGCCCGACTCTCTAGTTAATTACATTTACATGATTAGCTCAATCAGGTGATATTAATATTATTAATATTAATTAATTATTTTATAGAAGCAAGTCATATCACATAATCCGGCATAGCCAAAGACATGACACACCTTTAGTGCATTGCACAGAACACCTGACTGAGACATGCATAGATGTTTTGGCCTATGTTCATTTCAAATGAATGACACCTGAAATGTATATGAAATATATTGAAATATAATTCATTTCTAGTTAAACATTCTTAATGGGTTTCATGTTCCATGTAAGAAAATAAATACATTTACATATACACTGCTCAAAAAAATAAAGGGAACACAACACAATTTAACTCCAAGTCAATCACACTTCTGTGAAATCAAACTGTCCACTTAGGAAGCAACACTGATTGACAATAAATGTCACATGCTGGTGCAAATGGAATAGACAACAAGTGGAAATTATAGGCAATTAGCAAGACACCCCCAATAAAGGAGTGGTTCTGCAGGTGGTGACCACAGACCACTTCTCAGTTCCTATGCTTCCTGGCTGATGTTTTGGTCACTTTTGAATGCTGGCGGTGCTTTCACTCTAGTGGTAGCATGAGACGGAGTCTACAACCCACACAAGTGGCTCAGGTAGTGCAGCTCATCCAGGATGGCACATCAATGCGAGCTGTGGCAAGAAGGTTTGCTGTGTCTGTCAGCGTAGTGTCCAGAGCATGGAGGCGCTACCAGGAGACAGGCCAGTACATCAGGAGACGTGGAGGAGGCCGTAGGAGGGCAACAACCCAGCAGCAGGACCGCTACCTCCGCCTTTGTGCAAGGAGGAGCAGGAGGAGCACTGCCAGAGCCCTGCAAAATGACTTCCAGCAGACCACAAATGTGCATGTGTCTGCTCAAATGGTCAGAAACAGACTCCATGAGGGTGGTATGAGGGCCTGACGTTCACAGGTGGGGGTTGTGCTTACAGCCCAACACCATGCAGGACGTTTGGCATTTGCCAGAGAACACCAAGATTGGCAGATTTGCCACTGGCGCCCTGTGCTCATCACAGATGAAAGCATGTTCACACTGAGCACATGTGACAGACGTGACAGAATCTGGAGACGCCGTGGAGAACGTTCTGCTGCCTGAAACATCCTCCAGCATGAACGGTTTGGCGGTGGGTCAGTCATGGTGTGGGGTGGCATTTCTTTGGGGGGCCGCACAGCCCTCCATGTGCTCGCCAGAGGTTGCCTGACTGCATTAGGTACCGAGATGAGTTCCTCAGACCCCTTGTGAGACCATATGCTGGTGCGGTTGGCCCTGGGTTCCTCCTAATGCAAGACAATGCTAGACCTCATGTGGCTGGAGTGTGTCAGCAGTTCCTGCAAGAGGAAGGCATTGATGCTATGGACTGGCCCGCCCCTTCCCCAGACCTGAATCCAATTGAGCACATCTGGGACATCATGTCTAGCTCCATCCACCAACGCCACGTTGCACCACAGACTGTCCAGGAGTTGGCGGATGCTTTAGTCCAGGTCTGGGAAGAGATCCCTCAGGAGACCATCCGCCACCTCATCAGGAGCATGCCCAGGTGTTATAGGGAGTTCATACAGGCATGTGGAGGTCACACACACTACTGAGCCTCATTTTGACTTGTTTTAAGGACATTACATCAAAGTTGGATCAGCCTGTAGTGTGGTTTTCCACTTTAATTTTGAGTGTGACTCCAAATCCAGACCTCCATGGGTTGATACATTTGATTTCCATTGATAATTTTTGTGTGATTTTGTTGTCAGCAGATTCAACTATGTAAAGAAAAAAGTATTTAATAAGAATATTTCATTCATTCAGATCTAGGATGTGTTATTTTAGTGTTCCCTTTATTTTTTTGAGCAGTGTATATAAACATATATATACAGCTACAGATTGATGGGGTTCACCTTTGAATTCATTTTGTAGACTGATGTGCTCCAAAAAAAACAGCATTTAAAAGTGATCATCAAATCATAAGCATCTTTTTGGCTGATGATGCATCTAGCCAAACAAAATCTGGAACTTTCTTACCTTGCATCGTTGTTTGTGAATGTGTGTGGGTTTTGTGGGAGTGTCATTGTGTGAGTGAGTGTGTGTATATATAGACTAGTGCAGGAGTCTCCAACAGGTCATTCACGAGCTTGATTTCACAGGCCACCGAGGAGTAGCTCTCCAAACAATTCTGAAAGTACATGCAATTTTCACACGTTCCACCATAAACAAAACTCACGTATCAGACACTGCAAGCTCCCACCTTAAAAAGCCAACCCTAACACAATATCTGCCAATACATTTCCAGCAATATTGCCGGTCTGTCTGTGTGGAGCGCGTTTGTCTATCACTCAGTGTGTAACCAGTTGATATGATAACAGTCTTGTTGGTTGACAGAAATAATCTCAATTAAATGTCAACCAAAGTAGTCTTAGCTAGCAGAAGTGTATCATGAGGAAGTATATTATTTGTATCTATTATGTGTTACATTATTTGTGAAAAAATAAACATAATATGGAGAAAGAATCTCAGATTTTATATGACCCCCATTGAGTTGTTTATCAACCATTATTTTACCAGGTATATTGACAGAACACATAGAGCACTACTTTCTCTTGTACACTAATGACCTGGGGAAGAGTTGACAACATAGTGCACTACTTTCTCTTGTACACTAAGGACCTGGGGAAGAGTTACAGGGGAGTGGAGATGAGAATAATGTTCCTACTTGAAAGCTAGAACAAAATGAGTATCTCGGGACAGGTTTATTTTTTTTAAGTAGCTCTCATGCTAGAAAAGGTTGGAAACCACTGGTCTAGTGAGCATGCGTAGGGTCAGTGCAGATATTTTGGGTACCATTAACTTCTGGGGGCTGGGGGGCAGTATTGAGTAGCTTGGATGAATAAGGTACCCAGAGGTTCCCAGAGTAAACTGTCTGCTACTCAGTCCCAGAAGCAACAATATGCATATTATCAGTATATGTGGATAGAAAACACTCTGTAGTTTCTAAAACTGTTTGAATGATGTCTGTGAGTATAACAGAACTCATATGGCAGGCAAAACCAGAGAAAACATCCAACCAGGAAGTGGGAAATCTGAAGTTTGTAGTTTTTCAACTCTTGACCTATCGAATACACAGTGGGGTGTTGGTCATGCTGCACTTCCTACGGCTTTCACTAGATGTCAACAGTCTTTAGAACCTTGTTTGATGCTTCTACTGTGAGGTGGGGGCGAATGAGAGGGGAATGAGTCAGGGCTCTGGCAGAGTGCCATGAGCTGGCCACGCTCGTTCACGTGAGAGCGAACTCTGTTCCATTACACTTCTACAGACAAAGGAATTCTCCGGTCGGAACATTATTGAAGATTTATGTTAAAAACATCCTAAAGATTGATTCTATACTTTGTTTGACATGTTTCTACGACCTGTAATATAACTTTTTGGACTTTTCGTCCGTACTTTCCGCTGGACTTGAACGCGTGTCGTGAGTTTGGATTTGTTTACCAAATGCGCAAACAAAAGGAGGTATTTGGACATAAATGATGGACATTATCGAACAAAACAAACATTTATTGTGGAACTGGGATTCTTGGGAGTACATTCTGATGAAGATCATCAAAGGTAAGTGAATATTTATAATTCTGTTGACTACACAACATGGCGGATATCTGTTTGGGTTGTTTTGGTCTCTGAGCGCCGTACTTAGATTATAGCATGGTGTACTTTTTCCGTAAACTTTTTTTGAAATCTGACACAGAGGTTGCATTAAGGAGAAGTGTATCTATAATTCTGTGCATAATAGTTGTATCTTTTATCAATGTTTATTATGAGTATTTCTGTAAATTGATGTGGCTCTCTGCAAAATCACCAGATGTTTTGGAACTACTGAATGTAACGCGCCAATGTAAACTGAGATTTTTGTATATAAATATGAACTTTATCGAACAAAACATACATGTATTGTGTAACATGAAGTCCTATGAGTGTCATCTGATGAAGATCATGAAAGGTTAGTGATTAATTTGAGCTATATTTCGGCTTTTTGTGTCTCCTCTCTTTGGCTGGAGAAATGGCTGTGTTTTTCTGTGATGTGACTTGGCTCTGACCTAACATAATCGTTTGGTTTGCTTTCGCTGTAAAGCCTTTTTGAAATTGGACACTGTGGAGGGATTAACAAGAAGTGTGTCTTTAAAATGGTGTAAAAATACTTGTATGTTTGAGGAATTTTAATTATGGGATTTCTCGTTTTGAATTTGGCTCCTTGCACTTTCACTGGCTGTTGTCATATCGATCCTGTTAGCGGGATCTCAGCCCAAAGAGGTTTTAAACAGCCAGACCCAAGAATGTTTAGCTTCAGTTTGAAGATGGAGATTCAAGACCAGGTAAACTGAGCACAGAATATATGATCCTGTAGCTAGCTAATGTTAGCATTGGTGAACTGGTTAACATTAGCTAGCTAGATAGTTTGTTTACATGTATACAGCTAGCTAGCTAGCTAACTGTTGGGGTTTCGGCACTCGTCATTGTCGGTTTGAAGGACTTGTTTTGAAGTTACTCAAAGTTGACTTTGGTATCTAGTGTAAGTATTATATATCTAACATTTATTAAACACCTTTATTGAGAGCAACCAACACATGTAAAATTGCCTGGAGTTTCCTAAATGGCATTGGCACTAGGATTGGAATCGGGTGCTATGGTTAGATGAGACGAAAATAGAGCTCTTTGGCCACGCGCACCAGTCATGTATGCTAACCATGTACTGTAGTGTAGCCGATATGTGGTGTGTATTTGTGTATGCAAGTGCGCTTATCCACCATAACTTAGGAGAGAGTGGATGAAAAGCAGGCGACACACGTGCTCTGCAAACTCTAATATCTAAACTCTCATATCTACTGTAAACTCTCAGGTCTAAACTCTCAGGTCTAAACTCTCACATCTACTGTAAACTCTCAGGTCTAAACTCTCATATCTTCTGTAAACTCTCAGGTCTAAACTCCCAGGTCTAAACTCTCAAGTCTAAACTCTAATTTCTAAACTCTCATATCTACTGTAAACTCTCATATCTTCTGTAAACTCTCAGGTCTAAACTCTCATATCTTCTGTAAACTCTCAGGTCTAAACTCCCAGGTCTAAACTCTCAGGTCTAAACTCTCAGGTCTAAACTCTCATATCTTCTGTAAACTCTCATGTCTAAACTCTCAGGTCTAAACTCTCATATCTTCTGTAAACTCTCAGGTCTAAACTCTCAGGTCTAAACTCTCAAGTCTAAACTCTAATTTCTAAACTCTCATATCTACTGTAAACTCTCATATCTTCTGTAAACTCTCAGGTCTAAACTCTCATATCTTCTGTAAACTCTCAGGTCTAAACTCCCAGGTCTAAACTCTCAGGTCTAAACTCTCAGGTCTAAACTCTCATATCTTCTGTAAACTCTCAGGTCTAAACTCTCATGTCTAAACTCTCAGGTCTAAATTCTCATATCTTCTGTAAACTCTCAGGTCTAAACTCTCAGGTCTAAACTCTCAGGTCTAAACTCTCAGGTCTAAACTCTCATATCTTCTGTAAACTCTCAGGTCTAAACTCTCAGGTCTAAACTCTCAGGTCTAAACTCTCAGGTCTAAACTCTCAGGTCTAAACTCTCAGGTCTGAAGGAAAAGCTAACAAAGCGATGGCTTCCACATGCAGCCAAGCAGGACATTAGTTCACCCCCAAGCCCAGTTTTCACTGCACTCATGACAACATCAATAATTCATGGGCTTTTTCTTCTTCTGTATAACGGGAAAGACAGAGCGAGAGAAAGGGCTATTGGACTTGGCATCTATATTGAAACCATCGTGAAATAGATCTTGTGTTCCAAATAGTACACTATTACCTTCATAGTGCACTACATTTAACCAGAGCACTACGGGCCCCAGTCATAGGTAGGGCACTACTTTTAACCAAAGCACTATGGGCACTAGTCATAAGTAGTGCACTACTTTTAACCAGAGCACTATGGGCCCCAGTCATAAGTAGTGCACTATAAAGGGTTTGGGGTGCCGTTCGGGATGTAGACAGAGATGGAACGAGAGCAGGGGTTTACGATTGGCTGCCTGAGGTACTGAGTCGGTCAAAGGTCACAAAGGTTGCCCTTTGGGACACATTGACCCCTTCTATTGAACTGTGTCTCCGCCTACAGCTAACAACATGGTGTGAGCCGCCACAGCTAATTGCTTAGCGACCACTCTGCCTGTCACTCACTCTCCCCTGGGTGTGTTTGTGCATATGTGTGTGCGTGTTTGTGTGTGTGTGCAATCTATGCATACGTGTGTGTGCATTTCTGTTTGTGCCAGCAGGCTGTCCACTGCGTATCTACAGCAATTAATATTCCACAACTTGCCGTCCCTAACCCCCTCCATCCCTCCTCTCCCCTCCCCAGTGGAGCTGTGCTGTGGGACTCCAGGGCTGCA
Organism: Oncorhynchus masou masou; assembly: GCF_036934945.1. NCBI lineage: Eukaryota > Metazoa > Chordata > Actinopteri > Salmoniformes > Salmonidae > Oncorhynchus > Oncorhynchus masou. Next base: position 11,659,606 of record NC_088218.1, on the reverse strand, counting down.
GCAGTGAGACAGGGAGAGAGAGAGCCCAGCCCTGCGGGAGCCCTTCTCAGCCTGCCATTAGTCTCCACATGACAGGCAGCATCCAGCAGCAGAAACCATCCACCCGCCCAGCATGGAGAAGACACACGCAGGCAGCCACGTCTGGGAGAGACCGGAGCAGACGCACACACACCGACAGGAACACACACACAGACAGGAACACACACACAGACAGGAACATACACAGGCAGATGAGAAGACGCACACGGCATATGGCTGTGCCCTCAAGGGGGAACACGGGAAAACTGTGACATCAGTTGATTGGCGGGTGGTTGGCTTGGTAGAGCACAGCTCTGTGTGAGTGAAGTCCATAGGACTACTGTGTGCTAACTTTAAATGTATCGAACTGTACACCCACTATGGCTGATGGCTCATATAATACTGTTATGTGGGTCACAGTACCATTAGATGTAGGGCATCCCAGGTGGCGCAGTGGTAAAGGGCGCTGTACTGCAGCGCCAGCTGTGCCACCAGAGACTCTGGGTTTGCGCCCAGGCTCTGTCGTAACCGGCTGCGACCGTGAGGTTAAATAAAACATGGTTAAATAAAGGATAAATAAACCATATATATCTCTGTACACTCTTCAAAATGTGCCTGTGTTATATTTCAAACATAATCTTGCAGGGAATGTACAGTAGAGGGTTGTCCTCAAGTAGTGGGTTGTCCTCAAGGGATTTGGGGATTACACTAACTGTCGGAAAAATCCCTAAATCTCTACAAGGATTATCAATTGGTCAATGGAGCTCTTGCTAAAAGTCCCTGGATGAGATACAACTACAGGACTGGGGAGCACTGTAAAACACATGCTAGCTTACCTTTCACTCTGTCAGACATTTGGAGAGAGAAAGAATACTCCATTCCATTTGGTCACCTGTGGGATGTGAGAGGAGCAGATACATTTTGTTTTGATAGGCTGGCTTTCACACATTTAATCCCGAGAATCCTTCAGAGCTGCAAGTGCAGAGAAACATTTTTAGTTACAAAAATGGATGAAAATGTGACTGTCAACGGGTATCAACCCAATCATACCGAGGCTTTCAATGGCTGCGGAGATATGATCATTTTCCACTTTATAACGCAAATAAACAATCATTCATCATTTTTTCCATTCCACTGGACCAAAGTACAGAAATACCTAGAGCTGGAAACACTAGAGTTACTGTGTTTGTTTGCATGAGCAGCATCAAAGCTGTGTGTCCCAGCTGCTGATGACATATCCCCTGGGGAGCGCTGCTCTGAGAGCAAGGGGGATCAGCTGAGAGAGAGACACACACACACACCCCTCCTCCCCCCGATTGACAGCGCTGATAAGCGATGTGACAGGCTGTGAACACTGGCGACGTGCGTCACAGCTCCTGTGAGCCTCGCCTCGTCTTGTCTCGCCTGCACTCAATAAGGGAGCTGGGGGAGGGGTGGAGAGACATTTTATTGTTTATTTCACTTGCTTTGTCAATGTAAACATATGTTTCCCATGTCAATAAAGCCCCTTAAATTGAAATTGAATTGAGAGAGAGAGAGACGGACGAGTCCCTCCAAGTAGCAGAATTCAGGCAGAGCGGCTGAGAGTGCATATGAGAAAGAGAGACCAGAGGAGTGAAAGACAGAGGGAGGGTTGAACCTCTGAGGTAGCAGGGACTGCAGGGAGAGAGAGAGATGAGGAGAGTTGGAAAAGGAGGGTTGGAAAAAAAGAGAAGTTGGAAGGGATTGTGAGCCGGCAATATATGTGTTTGTATGTGTGTGAGCATGCTTGCGTGCTGTGTGTGAGCCGTGATTAAGTGTGATGTGAGGGAGTTCACAGCAGGGGTATTTTCCTCATTTCCACCTGTTGGTAGAAACAGACAAACTGACGATGTTCACCCAGAGCACAACCAGACCAGGCTATTTGCTATTCACCAGTCTGCTTCCTCACCCACACCACACAGCAAGGCTTATTGGCTCGCAAACACATACACTTTTCACAAACATATACATGGAATTCCATCCTCCTGACAAATATTTATTGTGTTCATTATTGTGAACAATATTCATTGCCAATCTCTTCCTCCCTCAGTAACACGGCCATCCTCACTGTCTCCTCTCTCTGCTGGCCACACACATCCCGCGCCCCTCCGCTGTCGCCTATATTTCAAGGTCTCGGCTCGGCCGCGCTGTGCTCTCCCTTCAGGGGGAAAATGAGATAATCAATTAGGACCCCCTCTCTCCTCCACCCGCCCGCCTGCCGCTCTTTAATAACTGGCCTCGTAAAGGGAGGCATTAGATACCAATCTATCAAAGCTGTCCGTCCCTTTGGCTTTAAGTCTAGCCCCCGCACTGCCTGTCTTCCCCATGCACCGGGCTGCCTGCCTGCGCTCGCTTAATGGCACGATTTGCGGAGCTCCGGTCGAGACAGAGAAGTAAGATGGAGAAAGAAAAGGAGGGGGATGGAGAGAAAGAGAGAGAAGCGGCTCTGCTCAACGTCTTATCTCTCCTCGTTTGCTCTCCAAGCGGCTGAGTCGTTTAATTCCTCCTAATCTGTCCGCTGGAGAGAAGACAGGCTGTGCGGCGAGGCGGGGGGGGGTGGGGGGTGGGGGGGGGGGGGGCTGGTGTGTGCGTGCGTGCGCGCGCTTGACGGATCAACCTCTTCTCTAGGCACTTTTTGTCGTCTGTCGTTGTATTTGTCATGCCTGTTCGCTATATAAAAGGGGTTATTGTTCAGGATAAAGATGGAGCTGAAAAATAGTATCTTTCCTACAGCTTTAGATTTTCAGACTGCCTCACGAAATCATCATTGGAACATGTATCAGGTGAATTAGTGACGTTTATATCATGTAAACTGGAAGAAGAAACCTGGCTGGCATGGTAATTAATGCTTTATTAAAAGGCTATAAGTCTTGCTTGTAATGGTCAATTAGCCTGTCAACGGCTATAGCCATTTCCTGTATACTTTTTTTATCTAACCAGGCAAGTCAGTTAAGAACAAATTATTATTTACAATGACGGCCTATCGGGGAACAGTGGGTTAACTGCCTTGTTCAGTGGCAGTATGACAGATTTTTACCTTGTCAGCTCAGGGATTCGCTCCAGCAACCTTTCGTTTACTAGTCCAACGCTCTAACCACTAGGCTACCTGCATGTTAGCCTATGGGTGCTCATTGTGTGTCAGTCAGAAGCGTGATTACTCTGGTTGACACCTAACTCCAAGTCTTCTTGACTTCAGAGTCTGGTAAGACTCCTTTATGTTGTAGGGAAGATGCGCCGATAATGACAGGAGTCTGTTTGTTTGTGCAATATTCGCGCAGAAATAAAGAAAGCTTTGATTGGGGATGCGTTTGTAAATTCACTCTCGCTATCTACTCCGACTTCAGAGCACTCTCCTCTGTGTGCCAAAGCGCAGATTAAAGCTCTACACCGGTTGAATATGGCCGGTGTCAGTAAACATCGGAAAAAAGGTTTAACTAAATTGTTGCCAGCAGCACAGTTACAGTCACCAACGCATGAAAACAGCCTAACCAGCTCTGCTAGGGTGAGTAAAATGGTCAGAGCTCTGAATTTAAGAACGCCAGAGCGCACTCCGAGGAGTGTGAATT
>NC_088218.1:11636001-11643501 GCF_036934945.1 Oncorhynchus masou masou | reverse complement strand
CTGTAGGTCTGTCTGTAGGTCTATCTGTAGGCTTATCTGTAGGTCTGTCTGTAGGTCTATCGGTAGGTCTGTCTGTAGGCTTATCTGTAGGTCTGTCTGTAGGTCTATCTGTAGGTCTATCTGTAGGTATGTCTGTAGGTATGTCTGTAGGTCTATCTGTAGGTCTGTCTGTAGGTCTATCTGTAGGTCTGTCTGTAGGTCTGTCTGTAGGTCTGATGTATGAACGTGAATAAGAGAGGAGTCCCAGAAGGACAGCATTAATGTGCTCTACCTTTCAGTCTGTCTGAACACTTAAGTGCTGGAGTCTGTGGATGGCAGAGTGCTCTGTGTGTGTAACATACTGCACATTGTGTGTGTATGAGCACAGGTGTGTGTGTGTGTCTGCTAGCCCGTGTGTGCGTCAGACCGCTGTGTGGGTTGGAGCTCCGCTCTGTTCTCCCCCTCCCCCACTCTCTCTGCAGCAGCCTCCCTCCCTCCTCCCCCTCTCCTCTCTTCCAATCAGTGGGGGAATCCATCAGCGCTCCCTCTCCAGTGTTCTGTGTGGTGTTCCGAGCCGCGTTCCGAGAGGCGCTCCACAGCGGGATAAAAGCCTGAGGAATTATGAAGGGCTGCTGCGCTGAGCTGGCGCGCAGGTCTCAAATCAGTGTTCAAAGCCCAGGCTGCACCGCCCCGCCACAGAGGTTGCCAATCAAAGGCAGGTCCCAGAGCAGTCCTAATCCCCATAGAGTTGACCCGGGTTGACGGGAGTGAGCGGCTACGTTCATTAAACGGACTGATTACTAACAACAAGAGATAAAGAGAGAGAGAGACAGAGATCAGTGTGTGTGTGTCGTGTGTGTGTCATGTGTGCGTGAGTGTGTGTGTGTAATTCCCAGTGTGTCATCTGCCCCTGCATTGTAGCCACTGGCTGTGAGGCTCTTTGTCATTAATCAGCCCATTTATTTCACGTACCTTTGTGTAAAGGATCACAACGGCCACAGGAGAGGGGGGGAGAAGTTTCATTCACTGACGCTAATGCTAATGGTTTTGCGTTGACAGCGGCTGTGTGAGTGAGAGACTGCCAGTGTGAGTGAGAGACTGTGCCTGTGTGAGAGTGGGAGAGCGAGGCTGGGCCTGTGTGAGTCAGTGTATGTCCTTCTCTGTAAGTGTGGGTGTGTGTTTCTGAGTGTCTGCATGCAAGTGTGTGGGTGTGGGTTTTTCTCTCTCTGTGTGTGTGTGTGTGTGTGTGTGTGTGTGTGTGTGTGTGTGTGTGTGTGTGTGTGTGTGTGTGTGTGTGTGTGTGTGTGTGTGTGTGTGTGTGTGTGTGTGTGCGTAAGACTCTGCCTCTGCCAGCTCTCCCAGGCAGGCGAGTGGAGCACAGAGTTAAAACAGAGCCGAGCAGAGCAGATCAGAGTAGAGCAGAGCAGAGCTCTCTCGGAGTGTCTCTTGCATGACTAGGACAGTACAATGAGAGACCTGGCCTTGGCTGCTATCCTCCCAGATCCTTTCATCTAGCACAAAGAGCCCTCTGATCCAGCGCCAGCAAACCAACGCACTCAGCTCCCAGCCCTCTCGCTCACTGAACGAGGGAGGGGTGTGTGTCTGTGGTTTTATACTGAATGTGCAAAGGAGTGTGTGTGTGTGCATACTTGTTAACTTACATGTGTGTGTGAGTGAGTTAGAGAGTCAGAAAGAGAATGAGCTCTCGCTCTAGTGAGCCTCTGGCAGAAGGAGGGAACACTAACTAACTAAAGCTCCAGAGAATGGACAATTCATTTCCTCTCTGGGTCCTGACTGCAAAGCTAACGTGCTTCTCCTCTCTTCTGTTTTTTCTTCTTCTGTTCTCTCCTTCCCCTCCCCTCTCCTCGTGGCCCTCACTGTACTGACCCTCAGAGTACTGCTCTCTCTAGCCATGCATTTTTTAACTGCCCCGCGCCGCTCAGAAGTGCAATAATAACGTCGTCCACTTAGGGGCGCCAGCCAGCCTTGTTACCCCCTGTCGGAGGGGAGACTCCATGGCATTCTGACCTGAATTAAGATATATGAGGGACTGCTGAGCCAGGGACGGTGTGTGTAACTGCCTCAGTACAAAACAAACACACCCCACTGCCTCTTCAAACACACACATGTATTGGTGCACACACACACACACACACACACACACAGTTTGTACATGGATGTAGCAGTCCATATTTCTATAACTGATGCAGAAGCATGTGTTTATTTCTCTGTGAGTCTTACAGTAACACAGCATGCATGGCAACACCACCTTTTGGGACGTCTAGCCCCACACACACACCACATGCACGCCCACAGGCACACCCACATGCACGCCCACAGGCACACCCACATGCACGCACACACTCCCCAAAACGCAGTGCCGTATTTGCAAGCAGCCGTTTTAGAAAGGTGAGTGAACAATCCTATTAGAAGCATGTATACGTAAGGCACTGAAGGCAGTGGAAACCACTTGCACCAAGCTTTGACGTGTGTGGGCAGAGAGGTGGGGACACACTGTATGTGTAATGTTTACTGTTAATTTTTATTGTTTTTCACTTTATATATTCACTTTATATATTATCTACCTCACTTGCTTTGGCAATGCTAACACATGTTTCCCATGCCAATAAAGCCCTTGAATTGAATTGAATTGAGAAGGAGAGAGAGAGAGAGAGAGAGAGAGAGAGTGGGAGAGTTCAATAGTGCTGACATACCGGTAATTATAAGGTCGTCCCTCTGACACAAATAATGAGTCATCACACTGTAATGTTTATACTTCTGTTGACACACACACACACACACACCTCTGTGGATACTCACACACACAAAGTTCTCCCCCTCTCTGTCACTCTCATTCACACACACACACGCACACACACACACACACACACACACACACACACACACACACACACACACACACACACACACACACACACACACACACACACACAATTAGAGTGTGGCAGAATGAAAGAGAGGAGAGGGTGTAGGAGGAGGGAGGGGTAAGGGGAAATTAAAGTCTCTCATTATTCAAATCAGCACAGAGGAAAGAAACCTCGTGCCGCTCCCCTCGTTTATCTGTCGGCAGCCTTCCCCCTCTCCCTCCTCCTCCCTATCCTTCTCTTCCGATCTGTCACTCTCTCTCTCTCTGTTGTGCTCCGCTCTGCTCGTTCTCTCCCTCTCTCTCTCTGTTGTGCTCCGCTCTGCTCGTTCTCCCTCTCTCTCTCTCTCTCTGTTGTGCTCCGCTCTGCTCGTTCTCCCTCTCTCTCTCTCTCTGTTGTGCTCCGCTCTGCTCGTTCTCTCTCTCTCTCTCTCTCTCTCTCTCTCTCTCTCTGTGTGTGTTGTGCTCCGCTCTGCTCATTCTCCCTCTCTCTCTCTCTCTCTGTTGTGCTCCGCTCTGCTCGTTCTCCCTCTCTCTCTCTCTCTGTTGTGCTCCGCTCTGCTCGTTCTCTCTCTCTCTCTCTCTCTCTCTCTCTGTGTTGTGCTCCGCTCTGCTCGTTCTCCCTCTCTCTCTCTCTGTTGTGCTCCGCTCTGCTTGTTCTCTCTCTCTCCCCCTCTCTCGTTCTCTCCCCCGCGCCGTCGCTCGCTCTCAAATTACATCGCCACTCCTCCGTCACTTCTCATCTCCGGCGCCCGTGGCGAGGCGTGTTGCCGGGGGGAGGACAGCGCCGGTAAATGCTTTCCCACAGTGCACCACCCAGCCAGCTCACTCATCTCCTGTCAGTGTTACACGTTTCTCTGGTCCCGAGACGATCTGTGTGGCCATCGACTATTAGAGGAGCTGCAAACAAGGGAAGGAGAGATAGAAGGAAACACAAGTTAAGAAAACATAGAGAGAGGGATAAAGGAAGAGAGAGATGGAGAGCGAGAGACAGAGTGGAGGTCGAGGTGATCTTCAGACAGACAGGAAGGAACCTTGACCTTATGGTATGATGATTACTGTCTGTTGCTACCAGCTCTCAGTCTCACATCAGAATTAGATGTTGTTCCAAACGTCCCATTTCTAATTGGTTAAGGTTAAGTTTAAACATTAACTCTGAATTTTTAAGGTTAGGGTTAAGTTCAGGTATTAACGCCTATTGGTTAAAGTAAGGGTTAAGATTTGTCAACAAAAATACAAAAACGACTTTGTCACTGAATTTGAACTTGCAACATTTGTAATCAGAGGGAGATGCTTACACCCATCCACCATGCCACTTCCTTAACAAAAGCAAAACCTAGTTGAATCTAACAGCCTCATGGTTGCCCCTAGTGGCCAGTTTCCACGTCATCTGCCGACGTTCTCAGACATGGATGGACGTGGAATACTGACATGTACCACGGGTGACCTGGCTGGGTATTAACCTGACTCCGCCTCCTCTGCTCAGTCCACCAGCCACTATTCATCCCCTGGGTGACAGTCCCCCCCTTCTTTGTCCTTCTACCCCCCTCTGTCTCGGCTGGCCTCCGCATCCATCTAGGTGTCAGTTGGTTTGTGTGTGGAGAAGGGGGTACTGCGTGGGTGGGGTGTGTGTGTGTATGTGTGTGTGTGTGGAGAAGGGGGTACTACGTGGGTGGTGTGTGTGTGTGTGTGTGTGTGTGTGTGTGTGTGTGTGTGTGTGTGTGTGTGTGTGTGTGTGTGTGTGTGTGTGTGTGTGTGTGTGTGTGTGTGTGTGTGTGTGGAGAAGGGAGTACTGCGTAGGGGAAGGGGAAATGGGGGGTGTTATGTGTTACGCTTGTCACACAGGGGATGGATAGAGCGAGGGAAAGAGAGAGAGATATAGAGAGAGAAAGAGAGCAAGGGAAAGATATATATATATATGAGAGAGAGAGAGAGAAAGAGAGTGAGGGAAAGAGAGAGGTATATATATAGAGAAAGAGAGTGAGGGAAAGAGAGAGGGATATATATATATATAGAGAGAGAGAGGGAAAGAGAGTGAGAGAGAGAGGGAAAGAGGGATATATATACATATATAGAGAGAGAGAGAGAGAAAGAGAGTGAGGGAAAGAGAGAGGTATTTATATATATATTGTGGCAAACCTCTTCAAGGTTAGGAGCGTTTGTCACAAACTAAGTGGTAAACTGTCACCAAATCACCCAAGAATGAGAGTTCTTTCGAACAGGACAGTACCTGTGTGTTTGTTTCTCCGTCCTGGTCCACCCAGGCCGTAGGCGAGGTCAAGGATAGCAGGGTTCGGTACACGAATCGGGTTCTCGGTAGGTCCAGGTCCAAACGCCAACAGGTAAGTCCAAAACAGTCCAAATCATACACGGTAAATCCAGCCAATCTCTATTGTCTCTTTCTCTATTGTTCATAGGTCCTTCCAGCACTCTCTTCTTCTCTTCCTGGTTTTTCTTGACCCTTTATCTGTGGGTTGGCTCCACCTTCTGAGGGTTCCCCTTGCTTCTGGGACTTGTAGTTTTGGTGGTCGGCCATTTTGTGATCTGTAGTTCTGCCAGGGGTGGCCATTTTAGTGATCGGGCAGAGCCCGTTTTTTAGTTCTGCTCTCACATATCTGCCATTTACCACTCGACCCCCTTCTTTGCCACAATATATATATATATATATATATATATATATATATATATATATATATATATATATATATATATACATATATGAGAGAGAGAGAGAGAGAGAGAGAGAGAGGTATATATATAGATATATATATATATATATAGAGAGAGAGAATTGAGGAAAATATATATATATATATATATATATATAGAGAGAGAGAGAGAGAGAGATAGAGAGAGAGCGAGAGAGAGAAAGAGAGTGAGGGAAAGAGAGGTATATACATATATATATGAGAGAGAGAGAGAGAGAGAGAGAGAGAGAGAGAGAGAGAGAGAGAGAGAGAGAGAGAGAGAGAGAGAAAAGATATATATATATAGATATATACAGTGCCTTGCGAAAGTATTCGGCCCCCTTGAACTTTGCGACCTTTTGCCACATTTCAGGATTCAAACATAAAGATATAAAACTGTATTTTTTTGTGAAGAATCAACAACAAGTGGGACATAATCATGAAGTGATGAAGTGGCACGACATTTATTGGATATTTCAAACTTTTTTAACAAATCAAAAACTGAAAAATTGGGCGTGCAAAATTATTCAGCCCCTTTACTTTCAGTGCAGCAAACTCTCTCCAGAAGTTCAGTGAGGATCTCTGAATGATCCAATGTTGACCTAAATGACTAATGATAATAAATACAATCCACCTGTGTGCAATCAAGTCTCCGTATAAATGCACCTGCACTGTGATAGTCTCAGAGGTCCGTTAAAAGTGCAGAGAGCATCATGAAGAACAAGGAACACACCAGGCAGGTCCGAGATACTGTTGTGAAGAAGTTTAAAGCCGGATTTGGATACAAAAAGATTTCCCAAGCTTTAAACATCCCAAGGAGCACTGTGCAAGCGATAATATTGAAATGGAAGGAGTATCAGACCACTGCAAATCTACCAAGACCTGGCCGTCCCTCTAAACTTTCAGCTCATACAAGGAGAAGACTGATCAGAGATGCAGCCAAGAGGCCCATGATCACTCTGGATGAACTGCAGAGATCTACAGCTGAGGTGGGAGACTCTGTCCATAGGACAACAATCAGTCGTATATTGCACAAATCTGGCCTTTATGGAAGAGTGGCAAGAAGAAAGCCATTTCTTAACGATATCCATAAAAAGTGTTGTTTAAAGTTTGCCACAAGCCACCTGGGAGACACACCAAACATGTGGAAGAAGGTGCTCTGGTCAGATGAAACCAAAATTGAACTTTTTGGCAACAATGCAAAACATTATGTTTGGCGTAAAAGCAACACAGCTCATCACCCTGAACACACCATACCCACTGTCAAACATGGTGGTGGCAGCATCATGGTTTGGGCCTGCTTTTCTTCAGCAGGGACAGGGAAGATGGTTAAAATTGATGGTAAGATGGATGGAGCCAAATACAGGACCATTCTGGAAGAAAACTTGATGGAGTCTGCAAAAGACCTGAGACTGGGACGTAGATTTGTCTCCCAACAAGACAATGATCCAAAACATAAAGCAAAATCTACAATGGAATGGTTCAAAAATAAACATATCCAGGTGTTAGAATGGCCAAGTCAAAGTCCAGACCTGAATCCAATCGAGAATCTGTGAAAAGAACTGAAAACTGCTGTTCACAAATGCTCTCCATCCAACCTCACTGAGCTCGAGCTGTTTTGCAAGGAGGAATGGGAAAAAAATTCAGTCTCTCGATGTGCAAAACTGATAGAGACATACCCCAAGCGACTTACAGCTGTAATCGCAGCAAAAGGTGGCGCTACAAAGTATTAACTTAAGGGGGCTGAATAATTCAGTTTTTGATTTGTTAAAAAAGTTTGAAATATCCAATAAATGTCGTTCCACTTCATGATTGTGTCCCACTTGTTGTTGATTCTTCACAAACAAATACAGTTTTATATCTTTATGTTTGAAGCCTGAAATGTGGCAAAAGGTCGCAAAGTTCAAGGGGGCTGAATACTTTCGCAAGGCACTGTATATATATATACAG
>NC_088218.1:11598501-11628501 GCF_036934945.1 Oncorhynchus masou masou | reverse complement strand
AGGGAAATGTTGGACAGAGAGAGAGAGAGACAGAAATGGGCTGAGTGAAGGGAATGGTGGACAGACAGAGAGAGAGAGAAATGGGCTGAGAGAAGAGAATGGTGGACAGAGAGAGAGAGAGAGAGACAGAAATGGTCTGACAGAAGGGAATGGTGGACAGAGAGAAAGAGAGACAGAAATGGGCAGAGAAAAGGTAATGTTGGACAGAGAGAGAGAGAGAGAGAGAGACAGACAGAAATGGGCTGAGAGAAGGGAATGGTGGACACAGAGAGAGAGACAGAAATGGGCTGAGAGAAGGGAATGGTGGACAGACAGACAGAGAGAGAGAGAGAGAGAGAGAGAGAGAGAGAGAGAGAGAGAGAGAGAAAATGGGCTGAGAGAAGGGAATGGTGGACAGAGAGACAAAGAGACAGAAATGGGCTGAGAGAAGGGAATGGTGAACAGAGAGAGAGAGAGACAAAAATGGGCTGAGAGAAGAGAATGGTGGACAGAGAGAGAGAGATAGAAATGGTCTGAGAGAAGGGAATAGTGGACAGAGAGCTGAGAGAGATGGAAATGGTCTGAGAGAAGGGAATAGTGGACAGAGAGCTGAGAGAGATAGAAATGGGCTGAGAGAAGAGAATGGTGGACAGAGAGAGAGAGATAGAAATGGTCTGAGAGAAGGGAATAGTGGACAGAGAGCTGAGAGAGATAGAAATGGGCTGAGAGAAGGGAATGGTGAACAGAGAGAGAGAGAGAGAGAAATGGGCTGAGAGAAGGGAATGGTGAACAGAGAGAGAGAGAGAGAGAAATGGGCTGAGAGAAGGGAATGGTGGACAGAGAGAAAGAGAGACAGAAATGGGCTGAGAGAAGGGAATGGTGGGCAGAGAGAGAGAGAGACAGAAATGGGCTGAGAGAAGGGAATGGTGGACAGAGAGAAAGAGAGACAGAAATGGGCTGAGAGAAGGGAATGGTGGGCAGAGTGAGAGAGAGACAGAAATGGGCTGAGAGAAGGGAATGGTGGACAGAGAGAAAGAGAGACAGAAATGGGCTGAGAGAAGGGAATGGTGGACAGAGAGAAAGAGAGACAGAAATGGGCTGAGAGAAGGGAATGGTGGGCAGAGAGAAAAAGAGAGACAGAAATGGGCTGAGAGAAGGGAATGTTGGACAGAGAGAGAGAGAGACAGAAATGGGCTGAGAGAAGGGAATGGTGGACAGAGAGAGAGAGAGACAGAAATGGGATGAGAGAGGGGAATGGTGGACAGAGAGCTGAGAGAGACAGAAATGGGATCAGAGTAGAGAATGGTGGACAGATAGAGAGAGACAGAAATTGGCTGAGAGAAGGGAATGGTGGACAGACAGAGAGAGATACAGAAATGTTGTGAGAGAAGGGAATGGTGGACAGAGAGAGAGAGAGAGAATGAAATGGGCTGAGAGAAGGGAAATGTGGTCAGAGAGAGAGAGAGAGACAGAAATGGGCTGAGTGAAGGGAATGGTGGACAGACAGAGAGAGAGAGAAATGGGCTGAGAGAAGGGAATGGTGGACAGAGAGAGAGAGAGAGAGACAGAAATGGTCTGACAGAAGGGAATGGTGGACAGAGAGAAAGAGAGACAGAAATGGGCAGAGAAAGGGTAATGTTGGACAGAGAGAGAGAGAGAGAGAGAGAGAGAGAGAGAGAGAGAGAGAGAGAGAGAGAGAGAGAGAGAGAGAGAGAGAGAGAGAGAAATGGGCTGAGAGAAGGGAATGGTGGACAGAGAGACAAAGAGACAGAAATGGGCTGAGAGAAGGGAATGGTGAACAGAGAGAGAGAGAGAGACAGAAATTGGCTGAGAGAAGAGAATGGTGGACAGAGAGAGAAAAAGAGACAGAAATGGGCTGAGAGAAGGGAATGGTGGACAGAGAGAGAGAGACAGAAATGGGATGAGAGAAGGGAAGGTGGACATAGAGACAAAGAGACAGAAATGGGCTGAGAGAAGGGAATGGTGAACAGAGAGAGAGAGGGAGAGAGAGAGAGACAGAAATGGGCTGAGAGAAGGGAATGGTGGACAGAGAGCTGAGAGAGATAGAAATGGGCTGAGAGAAGGGAATGGTGAACAGAGTGAGAGAGAGAGAGAAATGGGCTGAGAGAAGGGAATGGTAGACAGAGAGAGAGAGAGAGAAACAGAAATGGGCTGATAGAAGGGAATGGTGGACAAAGAGCTGAGAGAGACAGAAATTGGCTGAGAGAAGGGAATGGTGGACAGAGAGAGAGAGATACAGAAATGTTGTGAGAGAAGGGAATGGTGGACAGAGAGAGAGAGAGAGAGAGAATGAAATGGGCTGAGAGAAGGGAAATGTGGTCAGAGAGAGAGAGAGAGAGACAGAAATGGGCTGAGTGAAGGGAATGGTGGACAGACAGAGAGAGAGAGAAATGGGCTGAGAGAAGGGAATGGTGGACAGAGAGAGAGAGAGAGAGACAGAAATGGTCTGACAGAAGGGAATGGTGGACAGAGAGAAAGAGAGACAGAAATGGGCAGAGAAAAGGTAATGTTGGACAGAGAGAGAGAGAGAGAGAGAGAGAGAGACAGACAGAAATGGGCTGAGAGAAGGGAATGGTGGACACAGAGAGAGAGACAGAAATGGGCTGAGAGAAGGGAATGGTGGACAGACAGAGAGAGAGAGAGAGAGAGAGAGAGAGAGAGAAATGGGCTGAGAGAAGGGAATGGTGGACAGAGAGACAAAGAGACAGAAATGGGCTGAGAGAAGGGAATGGTGAACAGAGAGAGAGAGACAGAAATTGGCTGAGAGAAGAGAATGGTGGACAGAGAGAGAAAGAGACAGAAATGGGCTGAGAGAAGGGAATGGTGGACAGAGAGAGAGAGACAGAAATGGGATGAGAGAAGGGAAGGTGGACATAGAGACAAAGAGACAGAAATGGGCTGAGAGAAGGGAATGGTGAACAGAGAGAGAGAGGGAGAGAGAGAGAGACAGAAATGGGCTGAGAGAAGGGAATGGTGGACAGAGACCTGAGAGAGATAGAAATGGGCTGAGAGAAGGGAATGGTGAACAGAGTGAGAGAGAGAGAGAAATGGGCTGAGAGAAGGGAATGGTAGACAGAGAGAGAGAGATAAACAGAAATGGGCTGATAGAAGGGAATGGTGGACAAAGAGCTGAGAGAGACAGAAATTGGCTGAGAGAAGGGAATGGTGGACAGAGAGAGAGAGAGAGACAGAAATGGGCTGAGAGAAGGGAATGGTGGACAGAGAGCTGAGAGAGATAGAAATTGGCTGAGAGAAGGGAATGGTGGACAGACAGAGAGAGATACAGAAATGGGCTGAGAGAAGGGAATGGTGGACAGAGAGAGAGAGACAGAAATGGGATCAGAGTAGAGAATGGTGGACAGATAGAGAGAGACAGAAATTGGCTGAGAGAAGGGAATGGTGGACAGACAGAGAGAGATACAGAAATGTTGTGAGAGAAGGGAATGGTGGACAGAGAGAGAGAGAGAGAATGAAATGGGCTGAGAGAAGGGAAATGTGGACAGACAGAGAGAGCGAGAGAGAGAGAGAGAGAGAGAGAGAGAGAGAGAGAGAGAGAGAGAGAGAGAGAGAGAGACAGAAATGGGCTGAGAGAAGGGAATGGTGGACAGAGAGACAAAGAGACAGAAATGGGCTGAGAGAAGGGAATGGTGGACAGAGAGACAAAGAGACAGAAATGGGCTGAGAGAAGGGAATGGTGAACAGAGAGAGAGAGAGACAGAAATTGGCTGAGAGAAGAGAATGGTGGACAGAGAGAGAAAGAGACAGAAATGGGCTGAGAGAAGGGAATGGTGGACAGAGAGAGAGAGACAGAAATGGGATGAGAGAAGGGAATGGTGGACCGACAGAGAGAGAGACAGAATTGGGCTGAGAGAAGGGAATGGTGGACAGAAAGACAAAGAGACAGAAATGGGCTGAGAGAAGGGAATGGTGAACAGAGAGAGAGAGGGAGAGAGAGAGAGACAGAAATGGGCTGAGAGAAGGGAATGGTGGACAGAGAGACAAAGAGACAGAAATGGGCTGAGAGAAGGGAATGGTGAACAGAGAGAGAGAGAGACAGAAATTGGCTGAGAGAAGAGAATGGTGGACAGAGAGAGAAAGAGACAGAAATGGGCTGAGAGAAGGGAATGGTGGACAGAGAGAGAGAGACAGAAATGGGATGAGAGAAGGGAAGGTGGACATAGAGCTGAGAGAGACAGAAATTGGCTGAGAGAAGGGAATGGTGGACAGAAAGACAAAGAGACAGAAATGGGCTGAGAGAAGGGAATGGTGGACAGAGAGAGAGAGAGAGAGAGAGAGAGAGAAATGGGCTGAGAGAAGGGAATGGTGGACAGAGAGAGAGATGGAAATTGTATTTGAGAAGGGAATGGTGGACAGACAGAGAGAGAGACAGAAATGGGCTGAGAGAAGGGAATGGTGGACAGAGAGCTGAGAGAGATAGAAATGGGCTGAGAGAAGGGAATGGTGAACAGAGAGAGAGAGAGAGAGAAATGGGCTGAGAGAAGGGAATGGTAGACAGAGAGAGAGAAACAGAAATGGACTATTAGAAGGGAATGGTGGACAAAGAGCTGAGAGAGACAGAAATTGGCTGAGAGAAGGGAATGGTGGACAGACAGAGAGAGATACAGAAATGTTGTGAGAGAAGGGAATGGTGGACAGAGAGAGAGAGAGAGAGAGAATGAAATGGGCTGAGAGAAGGGAAATGTGGTCAGAGAGAGAGAGAGACAGAAATGGGCTGAGTGAAGGGAATGGTGGACAGACAGAGAGAGAGAGAAATGGAATGAGAGAAGGGAATGGTGGACAGAGAGAGAGAGAGAGAGACAGAAATGGTCTGACAGAAGGGAATGGTGGACAGAGAGAAAGAGAGACAGAAATGGGCAGAGAAAAGGTAATGTTGGACAGAGAGAGAGAGAGAGAGAGAGAGACAGACAGAAATGGGCTGAGAGAAGGGAATGGTGGACACAGAGAGAGAGACAGAAATGGGCTGAGAGAAGGGAATGGTGGACAGACAGAGAGAGAGAGAGAGAGAGAGAGAGAGAGAGAGAGAGAGAGAGAAATGGGCTGAGAGAAGGGAATGGTGGACAGAGAGACAAAGAGACAGAAATGGGCTGAGAGAAGGGAATGGTGAACAGAGAGAGAGAGAGAGACAGAAATTGGCTGAGAGAAGAGAATGGTGGACAGAGAGAGAAAGAGACAGAAATGGGCTGAGAGAAGGGAATGGTGGACAGAGAGAGAGAGACAGAAATGGGATGAGAGAAGGGAAGGTGGACATAGAGACAAAGAGACAGAAATGGGCTGAGAGAAGGGAATGGTGAACAGAGAGAGAGAGGGAGAGAGAGAGAGACAGAAATGGGCTGAGAGAAGGGAATGGTGGACAGAGAGCTGAGAGAGATAGAAATGGGCTGAGAGAAGGGAATGGTGAACAGAGTGAGAGAGAGAGAGAAATGGGCTGAGAGAAGGGAATGGTAGACAGAGAGAGAGAAACAGAAATGGGCTGATAGAAGGGAATGGTGGACAAAGAGCTGAGAGAGACAGAAATTGGCTGAGAGAAGGGAATGGTGGACAGAGAGAGAGATACAGAAATGTTGTGAGAGAAGGGAATGGTGGACAGAGAGAGAGAGAGAGAGAGAATGAAATGGGCTGAGAGAAGGGAAATGTGGTCAGAGAGAGAGAGAGACAGAAATGGGCTGAGTGAAGGGAATGGTGGACAGACAGAGAGAGAGAGAAATGGGCTGAGAGAAGGGAATGGTGGACAGAGAGAGAGAGAGAGAGAGAGACAGAAATGGTCTGACAGAAGGGAATGGTGGACAGAGAGAAAGAGAGACAGAAATGGGCAGAGAAAAGGTAATGTTGGACAGAGAGAGAGAGAGAGAGAGAGAGACAGACAGAAATGGGCTGAGAGAAGGGAATGGTGGACACAGAGAGAGAGACAGAAATGGGCTGAGAGAAGGGAATGGTGGACAGACAGAGAGAGAGAGAGAGAGAGAGAGAGAGAAATGGGCTGAGAGAAGGGAATGGTGGACAGAGAGACAAAGAGACAGAAATGGGCTGAGAGAAGGGAATGGTGAACAGAGAGAGAGAGAGAGAGAAATTGGCTGAGAGAAGAGAATGGTGGACAGAGAGAGAAAGAGACAGAAATGGGCTGAGAGAAGGGAATGGTGGACAGAGAGAGAGAGACAGAAATGGGATGAGAGAAGGGAAGGTGGACATAGAGACAAAGAGACAGAAATGGGCTGAGAGAAGGGAATGGTGAACAGAGAGAGAGAGGGAGAGAGAGAGAGACAGAAATGGGCTGAGAGAAGGGAATGGTGGACAGAGAGCTGAGAGAGATAGAAATGGGCTGAGAGAAGGGAATGGTGAACAGAGTGAGAGAGAGAGAGAAATGGGCTGAGAGAAGGGAATGGTAGACAGAGAGAGAGAGATAAACAGAAATGGGCTGATAGAAGGGAATGGTGGACAAAGAGCTGAGAGAGACAGAAATTGGCTGAGAGAAGGGAATGGTGGACAGAGAGAGAGAGAGAGACAGAAATGGGCTGAGAGAAGGGAATGGTGGACAGAGAGCTGAGAGAGATAGAAATTGGCTGAGAGAAGGGAATGGTGGACAGACAGAGAGAGATACAGAAATGGGCTGAGAGAAGGGAATGGTGGACAGAGAGAGAGACAGAAATGGGATCAGAGTAGAGAATGGTGGACAGATAGAGAGAGACAGAAATTGGCTGAGAGAAGGGAATGGTGGACAGACAGAGAGAGATACAGAAATGTTGTGAGAGAAGGGAATGGTGGACAGAGAGAGAGAGAGAGAATGAAATGGGCTGAGAGAAGGGAAATGTGGACAGACAGAGAGAGCGAGAGAGAGAGAGAGAGAGAGAGAGAGAGAGAGAGAGAGAGAGAGAGAGAGAGAGAGAGAGAGACAGAAATGGGCTGAGAGAAGGGAATGGTGGACAGAGAGACAAAGAGACAGAAATGGGCTGAGAGAAGGGAATGGTGGACAGAGAGACAAAGAGACAGAAATGGGCTGAGAGAAGGGAATGGTGAACAGAGAGAGAGAGAGACAGAAATTGGCTGAGAGAAGAGAATGGTGGACAGAGAGAGAAAGAGACAGAAATGGGCTGAGAGAAGGGAATGGTGGACAGAGAGAGAGAGACAGAAATGGGATGAGAGAAGGGAATGGTGGACCGACAGAGAGAGAGACAGAATTGGGCTGAGAGAAGGGAATGGTGGACAGAAAGACAAAGAGACAGAAATGGGCTGAGAGAAGGGAATGGTGAACAGAGAGAGAGAGGAGAGAGAGAGAGACAGAAATGGGCTGAGAGAAGGGAATGGTGGACAGAGAGACAAAGAGACAGAAATGGGCTGAGAGAAGGGAATGGTGAACAGAGAGAGAGAGACAGAAATTGGCTGAGAGAAGAGAATGGTGGACAGAGAGAGAAAGAGACAGAAATGGGCTGAGAGAAGGGAATGGTGGACAGAGAGAGAGAGACAGAAATGGGATGAGAGAAGGGAAGGTGGACATAGAGCTGAGAGAGACAGAAATTGGCTGAGAGAAGGGAATGGTGGACAGAAAGACAAAGAGACAGAAATGGGCTGAGAGAAGGGAATGGTGAACAGAGAGAGAGAGGGAGAGAGAGAGAGACAGAAATGGGCTCAGAGAAGGGAATGGTGGACAGAGAGAGAGATGGAAATGGTATTTGAGAAGGGAATGGTGGACAGACAGAG
Organism: Oncorhynchus masou masou; assembly: GCF_036934945.1. Lineage (NCBI taxonomy): Eukaryota > Metazoa > Chordata > Actinopteri > Salmoniformes > Salmonidae > Oncorhynchus > Oncorhynchus masou. The sequence continues at coordinate 11,620,788 of NC_088218.1, read as the reverse complement.
AGAGAGACAGAAATGGGCTGAGAGAAGGGAATGGTGAACAGAGAGAGAGAGAGAGAGAAATGGGCTGAGAGAAGGGAATGGTAGACAGAGAGAGAGAAACAGAAATGGACTATTAGAAGGGAATGGTGGACAAAGAGCTGAGAGAGACAGAAATTGGCTGAGAGAAGGGAATGGTGGACAGAGAGAGAGAGAGAGACAGAAATGGGCTGAGAGAAGGGAATGGTGGACAGAGAGCTGAGAGAGATAGAAATTGGCTGAGAGAAGGGAATGGTGGACAGACAGAGAGAGATACAGAAATGGGCTGAGAGAAGGGAATGGTGGACAGAGAGAGAGAGACAGAAATGGGATCAGAGTAGAGAATGGTGGACAGATAGAGAGAGACAGAAATTGGCTGAGAGAAGGGAATGGTGGACAGACAGAGAGAGATACAGAAATGTTGTGAGAGAAGGGAATGGTGGACAGAGAGAGAGAGAGAGAATGAAATGGGCTGAGAGAAGGGAAATGTGGACAGACTTAGAGAGCGAGAGAGAGAGAGAGAGAGAGAGACAGAAATGGGCTGAGAGAAGGGAATGGTGGACAGAGAGACAAAGAGACAGAAATGGGCTGAGAGAAGGGAATGGTGGACAGAGAGACAAAGAGACAGAAATGGGATGAGAGAAGGGAATGGTGAACAGAGAGAGAGAGAGACAGAAATTGGCTGAGAGAAGAGAATGGTGGACAGAGAGAGAAAGAGACAGAAATGGGCTGAGAGAAGGGAATGGTGGACAGAGAGAGAGAGACAGAAATGGGATGAGAGAAGGGAATGGTGGACCGACAGAGAGAGAGACAGAATTGGGCTGAGAGAAGGGAATGGTGGACAGAAAGACAAAGAGACAGAAATGGGCTGAGAGAAGGGAATGGTGAACAGAGAGAGAGAGGGAAAGAGAGAGAGACAGAAATGGGCCGAGAGAAGGGAATGGTGGACAGAGAGAGAGATGGAAATGGTATTTGAGAAGGGAATGGTGGACAGACAGAGAGAGAGACAGAAATGGGCTGAGAGAAGGGAATGGTGGACAGAGAGCTGAGAGAGATAGAAATGGGCTGAGAGAAGGGAATGGTGAACATAGTGAGGGAAAGAGAGAAATGGGCTGAGAGAAGGGAATGGTAGACAGAGAGAGAGAGAAACAGAAATGGGCTGAGAGAAGGGAATGGTGGACAAAGAGCTGAGAGAGACAGAAATTGGCTGAGAGAAGGGAATGGTAGACACAGAGAGAGAGAAACAGAAATGGGCTGAGAGAAGGGAATGGTGGACAGAGAGCTGAGAGAGATAGAAATTGGCTGAGAGAAGGGAATGGTGGACAGACAGAGAGAAATACAGAAATGGGCTGAGAGAAGGGAATGGTGGACAGAGAGAGAGAGACAGAGAGAAATGGTCTGAGAGAAGGGAATGGTGAACAGAGAGAGAGAGACAGAGAGAAATAGTCTGAGAGAAGGGAATGGTGGACAGAGAGAGAGAGAGAGAAGAAATGTTGTGAGAGAAGGGAAATGTGGTCAGAGAGAGAGAGAGACAGAAATGGGCTGAGTGAAGGGAATGGTGGACAGACAGAGAGAGAGAGAAATGGGCTGAGAGAAGGGAATGGTGGACAGAGAGAGAGAGAGAGACAGAAATGGTCTGACAGAAGGGAATGGTGGACAGAGAGAAAGAGAGACAGAAATGGGCAGAGAAAAGGTAATGGTGGACAGAGAGAGAGAGAGAGAGAGAGAGACAGACATAAATGGGCTGAGAGAAGGGAATGGTGGACACAGAGAGAGAGAGAGACAGAAATGGGCTGAGAGAAGGGAATAGTGGACAGACAGAGAGAGAGAGAGAGAGAGAGAGAGAGAGAGAGAGAGAGAGAGACAGAAATGGGCTGAGAGAAGGGAATGGTGAACAGAGAGAGAGAGAGACAGAAATTGGCTGAGAGAAGAAATGGTGGACAGAGAGAGAAAGAGACAGAAATGGGCTGAGAGAAGGGAATGGTGGACAGAGAGAGAGAGACAGAAATGGGATGAGAGAAGGGAATGGTGGACCGACAGAGAGAGAGACAGAATTGGGCTGAGAGAAGGGAATGGTGGACAGAGAGACAAAGAGACAGAAATGGGCTGAGAGAAGGGAATGGTGAACAGAGAGAGAGAGACAGAATTGGGCTGAGAGAAGGGAATGGTGGACAGAGAGACAAAGAGACAGAAATGGGCTGAGAGAAGGGAATGGTGAACAGAAATGGGCTGAGAGAAGGGAATGGTGGACCGACAGAGAGAGAGACAGAATGGGCTGAGAGAAGGGAATGGTGGACAGAAAGACAAAGAGACAGAAATGGGCTGAGTGAAGGGAATGGTGAACAGAGAGAGAGAGGAGAGAGAGAGACAGAAATGGGCTGAGAGAAGGGAATGGTGGACAGAGAGACAAAGAGACAGAAATGGGCTGAGAGAAGGGAATGGTGAACAGAGAGAGAGAGAGACAGAAATTGGCTGAGAGAAGAGAATGGTGGACAGAGAGAGAAAGAGACAGAAATGGGCTGAGAGAAGGGAATGGTGGACAGAGAGAGAGAGACAGAAATGGGATGAGAGAAGGGAAGGTGGACATAGAGCTGAGAGAGACAGAAATTGGCTGAGAGAAGGGAATGGTGGACAGAAAGACAAAGAGACAGAAATGGGCTGAGAGAAGGGAATGGTGAACAGAGAGAGAGAGGGAGAGAGAGAGAGACAGAAATGGGCTCAGAGAAGGGAATGGTGGACAGAGAGAGAGATGGAAATGGTATTTGAGAAGGGAATGGTGGACAGACAGAGAGAGAGACAGAAATGGGCTGAGAGAAGGGAATGGTGGACAGAGAGCTGAGAGAGATAGAAATGGGCTGAGAGAAGGGAATGGTGAACAGAGAGAGAGAGAGAGAGAAAAATGGGCTGAGAGAAGGGAATGGTAGACAGAGAGAGAGAAACAGAAATGGACTATTAGAAGGGAATGGTGGACAAAGAGCTGAGAGAGACAGAAATTGGCTGAGAGAAGGGAATGGTGGACAGAGAGAGAGAGAGAGACAGAAATGGGCTGAGAGAAGGGAATGGTGGACAGAGAGCTGAGAGAGATAGAAATTGGCTGAGAGAAGGGAATGGTGGACAGACAGAGAGAGATACAGAAATGGGCTGAGAGAAGGGAATGGTGGACAGAGAGAGAGAGACAGAAATGGGATCAGAGTAGAGAATGGTGGACAGATAGAGAGAGACAGAAATTGGCTGAGAGAAGGGAATGGTGGACAGACAGAGAGAGATACAGAAATGTTGTGAGAGAAGGGAATGGTGGACAGAGAGAGAGAGAGAGAATGAAATGGGCTGAGAGAAGGGAAATGTGGACAGACAGAGAGAGCGAGAGAGAGAGAGAGAGAGAGAGACAGAAATGGGCTGAGAGAAGGGAATGGTGGACAGAGAGACAAAGAGACAGAAATGGGCTGAGAGAAGGGAATGGTGGACAGAGAGACAAAGAGACAGAAATGGGATGAGAGAAGGGAATGGTGAACAGAGAGAGAGAGAGAGAGAGACAGAAATTGGCTGAGAGAAGAGAATGGTGGACAGAGAGAGAAAGAGACAGAAATGGGCTGAGTGAAGGGAATGGTGGACAGAGAGAGAGAGACAGAAATGGGATGAGAGAAGGGAATGGTGGACCGACAGAGAGAGAGACAGAATTGGGCTGAGAGAAGGGAATGGTGGACAGAAAGACAAAGAGACAGAAATGGGCTGAGAGAAGGGAATGGTGAACAGAGAGAGAGAGGGAAAGAGAGAGAGACAGAAATGGGCCGAGAGAAGGGAATGGTGGACAGAGAGAGAGATGGAAATGGTATTTGAGAAGGGAATGGTGGACAGACAGAGAGAGAGACAGAAATGGGCTGAGAGAAGGGAATGGTGGACAGAGAGCTGAGAGAGATAGAAATGGGCTGAGAGAAGGGAATGGTGAACATAGTGAGGGAAAGAGAGAAATGGGCTGAGAGAAGGGAATGGTAGACAGAGAGAGAGAGAAACAGAAATGGGCTGAGAGAAGGGAATGGTGGACAAAGAGCTGAGAGAGACAGAAATTGGCTGAGAGAAGGGAATGGTAGACACAGAGAGAGAGAAACAGAAATGGGCTGAGAGAAGGGAATGGTGGACAGAGAGCTGAGAGAGATAGAAATTGGCTGAGAGAAGGGAATGGTGGACAGACAGAGAGAAATACAGAAATGGGCTGAGAGAAGGGAATGGTGGACAGAGAGAGAGAGACAGAGAGAAATGGTCTGAGAGAAGGGAATGGTGAACAGAGAGAGAGAGACAGAGAGAAATAGTCTGAGAGAAGGGAATGGTGGACAGAGAGAGAGAGAGACAGAAATGTTGTGAGAGAAGGGAAATGTGGTCAGAGAGAGAGAGAGACAGAAATGGGCTGAGTGAAGGGAATGGTGGACAGACAGAGAGAGAGAGAAATGGGCTGAGAGAAGGGAATGGTGGACAGAGAGAGAGAGAGAGACAGAAATGGTCTGACAGAAGGGAATGGTGGACAGAGAGAAAGAGAGACAGAAATGGGCCGAGAAAAGGTAATGGTGGACAGAGAGAGAGAGAGAGAGAGACAGACATAAATGGGCTGAGAGAAGGGAATGGTGGACACAGAGAGAGAGAGAGACAGAAATGGGCTGAGAGAAGGGAATAGTGGACAGACAGAGAGAGAGAGAGAGAGAGAGAGAGAGAGAGAGACAGAAATGGGCTGAGTGAAGGGAATGGTGGACAGACAGAGAGAGAGACAGAAATGGGCTGAGAGAAGGGAATGGTGAACAGAGAGAGAGAGAGACAGAAATTGGCTGAGAGAAGAGAATGGTGGACAGAGAGAGAAAGAGACAGAAATGGGCTGAGAGAAGGGAATGGTGGACAGAGAGAGAGAGACAGAAATGGGATGAGAGAAGGGAATGGTGGACCGACAGAGAGAGAGACAGAATTGGGCTGAGAGAAGGGAATGGTGGACAGAGAGACAAAGAGACAGAAATGGGCTGAGAGAAGGGAATGGTGAACAGAGAGAGAGAGACAGAATTGGGCTGAGAGAAGGGAATGGTGGACAGAGAGACAAAGAGACAGAAATGGGCTGAGAGAAGGGAATGGTGAACAGAGAGAGAGAGGGAGAGAGAGAGAGACAGAAATGGGCTGAGAGAAGGGAATGGTGGACAGAGAGAGAAATGGAAATGGTATTTGAGAAGGGAATGGTGGACAGACAGAGAGAGAGACAGAAATGGGCTGAGAGAAGGGAATGGTGGACAGAGAGCTGAGAGAGATAGAAATTGGCTGAGAGAAGGGAATGGTGGACAGACAGAGAGAAATACAGAAATGGGCTGAGAGAAGGGAATGGTGGACAGAGAGAGAGAGACAGAGAGAAATGGTCTGAGAGAAGGGAATGGTGGACAGAGAGAGAGACAGAGAGAAATGGTCTGAGAGAAGGGAATGGTGGACAGAGAGAGAGAGAGACAGAAATGGGATCAGAGAAGAGAATGGTGGACAGGTAGAGAGAGACAGAAATGGGCTGAGAGAAGGGAATGGTGGACAGAGAGAGAGAGACAGAGAGAAATGGTCTGAGAGAAGGGAATGGTGGACAGAGAGAGAGACAGAGAGAAATGGTCTGAGAGAAGGGAATGGTGGACAGAGAGAGAGAGAGACAGAAATGGGATCAGAGAAGAGAATGGTGGACAGGTAGAGAGAGACAGAAATGGGCTGAGAGAAGGGAATGGTGGACAGAGAGCTGAGAGAGATAGAAATTGGCTGAGAGAAGGGAATGGTAGACACAGAGGGAAAGAAACAGAAATGGGCTGAGAGAAGGGAATGGTGGACAGAGAGCTGAGAGAGATAGAAATTGGCTGAGAGAAGGGAATGGTGGACAGACAGAGAGAAATACAGAAATGGGCTGAGAGAAGGGAATGGTGGACAGAGAGAGAGAGACAGAAATGGGATGAGAGAAGGGAATGGTGAACAGAGAGAGAGAGACAGAGAGAAATGGTCTGAGAGAAGGGAATGGTGGACAGAGAGAGAGAGAGACAGAAATGGGATCAGAGAAGAGAATGGTGGACAGGTAGAGAGAGACAGAAATTGGCTGAGAGAAGGGAATGGTGGACAGACAGAGAGAGATACAGAAATGTTGTGAGAGAAGGGAATGGTGGACAGAGAGAGAGAGAGAGAATGAAATGGGCTGAGAGAAGGGAAATGTGGTCAGAGAGAGAGAGAGACAGAAATGGGCTGAGTGAAGGGAATGGTGGACAGAGAGAGAGAGAGAGAGACAGAAATGGGCTGAGAGAAGGGAATGGTGAACAGAGAGAGAGAGGGAGAGAGAGAGAGACAGAAATGGGCTGAGAGAAGGGAATGGTGGACACAGAGAGAGAGAGAGACAGAAATGGGCTGAGAGAAGGGAATGGTGAACAGAGAGAGAGAGGGAGAGAGAGAGAGACAGAAATGGGCTGAGAGAAGGGAATGGTGGACACAGAGAGAGAGAGAGACAGAAATGGGCTGAGAGAAGGGAATAGTGGACAGACAGAGAGAGAGAGAGAGAGAGAGAGAGAGAGAGAGAGAGAGAGAGACAGAAATGGGCTGAGAGAAGGGAATGGTGGACAGAGAGACAAAGATACAGAAATGGGCTGAGAGAAGGGAATGGTGAACAGAGAGAGAGAGAGACAGAAATTGGCTGAGAGAAGAGAATGGTGGACAGAGAGAGAAAGAGACAGAAATGGGCTGAGAGAAGGGAATGGTGGACAGAGAGAGAGACAGAAATGGGATGAGAGAAGGGAATGGTGGACCGACAGAGAGAGAGACAGAATTGGGCTGAGAGAAGGGAATGGTGGACAGAGAGACAAAGAGACAGAAATGGGCTGAGAGAAGGGAATGGTGAACAGAGAGAGAGATGGAAATGGTATTTGAGAAGGGAATGGTGGACAGACAGAGAGAGAGACAGAAATGGGCTGAGAGAAGGGAATGGTGGACAGAGAGCTGAGAGAGAGAGAGAGAGAGAGAGAGAGAGAGAGAGAGAGAGAGAGAGAGATGGGCTGAGAGAAGGGAATGGTGGACAGAGAGAGAGAGATGGAAATGGGATGAGAGAAGGGAATGGTGGACAGACAGAGAGAGAGACAGAAATGGGCTGAGAGAAGGGAATGGTGGACAGAGAGCTGAGAGAGACAGAAATGGTCTGAGAGAAAGGAATGGTGGATGGAGTGAGAGAGAGAGAGAAATGGGCTGAGAGAAGGGAATGGTGAACAGAGAGGGAGAAAGAGAGAGACAGAAATGGGCTGAGAGAAGTTAATGGTGGACAGAGAGAAAGAGAGACACAAATGGGCTGAGAGAAGGGAATGGTGGACAAAGAGCTGAGAGAGACAGAAATGGGCTGAGAGAAGGGAATGGTGGACAGAGAGAGAGAGAGACAGAAATGGGCTGAGAGAAGGGAATGATGGACAGAGAGATGAGAGAGATAGAAATTGGCTGAGAGAGGGGAATGTTGGACAGAGAGAGAGAAACAGAAATGGGCTGAGAGAAGGGAATGGTGAACAGAGAGAGAGAGAAACAGAAATGGGCTGAGAGAAGGGAATGGTGAACAGAGAGAGAGAAAGAGAGAGACAGAAATGGGCTGAGAGAAGTTAATGGTGTACAGAAAGAAAGAGAGAAACAGAAATGGGCTGAGAGAAGGGAATGGTGAACAGAGAGAGAGAAACAGAAATGGGCTGAGAGAAGGGAATGTGGACATAGAGCTGAGAGAGATACAAATGGGCTGAGAGAAGGGAATGGTGAACAGAGAGAGAGAGAGAGAGACAGAAATGGGCTGAGAGAAGGGAATGGTGGACAGAAAGAAAGAGAGAAACAGAAATGGGCTGAGAGAAGGGAATGGTGAACAGAGAGAGAGAGAAACAGAAATGGGCTGAGAGAAGGGAATGGTGGACAGAGAGAGAGATGGAGATGGTATTTGAGAAGGGAATGATGGACAGACAGAGAGAGAGACAGAAATGGGCTGAGAGAAGGGAATGGTGGACAGAGAGCTGAGAGAGATAGAAATGGGCTGAGAGAAGGGAATGGTGGACAGAAAGCTGAGAGAGACATAAATGTGCTGAGAGAAGGGAATGGTGGAAAGAGAGAGAGAGAAACAGAAATGGGCTGAGGAGAAGGAAATGGTGGAAAGAGAGAGAGAGAAACAGAAATGGGCTGAGGAGAAGGGAAGGTGTACAGAGAGCTGAGAGAGAAACAGAAATGGGCTGAGAGAAGGGAAGGTGGACAGAGAGCTGAGAGAGATACAAATGGGCTGAGAGAAGGGAATGGTGAACAGAGAGAGAGAGAGAGACAGAAATAGGCTGAGAGAAGGGAATGGTGAACAGAGAGAGAGAGAGAAACAGAAATGGGCTGAGAGAAGGGAATGGTGAACAGAGAGAGAGAGAAACAGAAATGGGCTGAGAGAAGGGAATGGTGGACAGAGAGAGAGAGAGAGAGACAGAAATGGGCTGAGAGAAGGGAATGTTGGACAGACAGAGAGAGAGAGAGAGAGAGAGAGAGAGAGAGAGACAGAAATTGGCTGAGAGAAGGGAATGGTGGACAGAGAGAGAGAGATGGAAATGGTATTTGAGAAGGGAATGGTGGACAGACAGAGAGATGGAAATGGTATTTGAGAAGGGAATGATGGACAGAGAGCTGAGAGAGACAAATGTGCTGAGAGAAGGGAATGGTGGACAGATAGCTGAGAGAGACAGAAATGGGCTGAGAGAAGGGAATGGTGGACAGAGAGAGAGAGAAACAGAAATGGGCTGAGGAGAAGGGAAGGTGGACAGAGAGCTGAGAGAGAAACAGAAATGGTCTGAGAGAAGGGAATGGTGGACAGAGAGCTGAGAGAGAAACAGAAATGGTCTGAGAGAAGGGAAGGTGGACAGAGAGCTGAGAGAGATACAAATGGGCTGAGAGAAGGGAATGGTGAACAGAGAGAGAGAGAGTGAGAGACAGAAATGGGCTGAGAGAAGGGAATGGTGGACAGAGAGAGAGAGAGAGAGACAGAAATAGGCTGAGAGAAGGGAATGGTGAACAGAGAGAGAGAGAAACAGAAATGGGCTGAGAGAAGGGAATGGTGAACAGAGAGAGAGAAAGAGAGAGACAGAAATGGGCTGAGAGAAGTTAATGGTGTACAGAAAGAAAGAGAGAAACAGAAATGGGCTGAGAGAAGGGAATGGTGAACAGAGAGAGAGAGAAACAGAAATGGGCTGAGAGAAGGGAAGGTGGACATAGAGCTGAGAGAGATACAAATGGGCTGAGAGAAGGGAATGGTGAACAGAGAGAGAGAGAGAGAGAGAGACAGAAATGGGCTGAGAGAAGGGAATGGTGGACAGAGAGAGAGAGACACAGAAATGGGCTGAGAGAAGGGAATGGTGGACACAGAGAGAGAGAGAGAGAAAGAGAGAGACAGAAATGGGCTGAGAGAAGGGAATGGTGGAAAGACAGAGAGAGAGAGAGAGAGAGAGAGAGAGACAGAAATGGGCTGAGAGAAGGGAATGGTGGACAGAAAGACAAAGAGACAGAAATGGGCTGAGAGAAGGGAATGGTGAACAGAGAGAGAGAGGGAGAGAGAGAGAGACAGAAATGGGCTCAGAGAAGGGAATGGTGGACAGAGAGAGAGATGGAAATGGTATTTGAGAAGGGAATGGTGGACAGACAGAGAGAGAGACAGAAATGGGCTGAGAGAAGGGAATGGTGGACAGAGAGCTGAGAGAGATAGAAATGGGCTGAGAGAAGGGAATGGTGAACAGAGAGAGAGAGAGAGAGAAATGGGCTGAGAGAAGGGAATGGTAGACAGAGAGAGAGAAACAGAAATGGACTATTAGAAGGGAATGGTGGACAAAGAGCTGAGAGAGACAGAAATTGGCTGAGAGAAGGGAATGGTGGACAGACAGAGAGATACAGAAATGTTGTGAGAGAAGGGAATGGTGGACAGAGAGAGAGAGAGAGAATGAAATGGGCTGAGAGAAGGGAAATGTGGTCAGAGAGAGAGAGAGAGACAGAAATGGGCTGAGTGAAGGGAATGGTGGACAGACAGAGAGAGAGAGAAATGGGCTGAGAGAAGGGAATGGTGGACAGAGAGAGAGAGAGAGAGACAGAAATGGTCTGACAGAAGGGAATGGTGGACAGAGAGAAAGAGAGACAGAAATGGGCAGAGAAAAGGTAATGTTGGACAGAGAGAGAGAGAGAGAGAGAGAGACAGACAGAAATGGGCTGAGAGAAGGGAATGGTGGACACAGAGAGAGAGACAGAAATGGGCTGAGAGAAGGGAATGGTGGACAGACAGAGAGAGAGAGAGAGAGAGAGAGAGAGAGAGAGAGAGAAATGGGCTGAGAGAAGGGAATGGTGGACAGAGAGACAAAGAGACAGAAATGGGCTGAGAGAAGGGAATGGTGAACAGAGAGAGAGAGAGAGAGAGACAGAAATTGGCTGAGAGAAGAGAATGGTGGACAGAGAGAGAAAGAGACAGAAATGGGCTGAGAGAAGGGAATGGTGGACAGAGAGAGAGAGACAGAAATGGGATGAGAGAAGGGAAGGTGGACATAGAGACAAAGAGACAGAAATGGGCTGAGAGAAGGGAATGGTGAACAGAGAGAGAGAGGGAGAGAGAGAGAGACAGAAATGGGCTGAGAGAAGGGAATGGTGGACAGAGAGCTGAGAGAGATAGAAATGGGCTGAGAGAAGGGAATGGTGAACAGAGTGAGAGAGAGAGAGAAATGGGCTGAGAGAAGGGAATGGTAGACAGAGAGAGAGAGAGAAACAGAAATGGGCTGATAGAAGGGAATGGTGGACAAAGAGCTGAGAGAGACAGAAATTGGCTGAGAGAAGGGAATGGTGGACAGAGAGAGAGAGATACAGAAATGGGCTGAGGAGAAGGGAAGGTGTACAGAGAGCTGAGAGAGAAACAGAAATGGGCTGAGAGAAGGGAAGGTGGACAGAGAGCTGAGAGAGATACAAATGGGCTGAGAGAAGGGAATGGTGAACAGAGAGAGAGAGAGAGACAGAAATAGGCTGAGAGAAGGGAATGGTGAACAGAGAGAGAGAGAGAAACAGAAATGGGCTGAGAGAAGGGAATGGTGAACAGAGAGAGAGAAAACAGAAATGGGCTGAGAGAAGGGAATGGTGGACAGAGAGAGAGAGAGAGAGACAGAAATGGGCTGAGAGAAGGGAATGTTTGACAGACAGAGAGAGAGAGAGAGAGAGAGAGAGAGAGAGAGACAGAAATTGGCTGAGAGAAGGGAATGGTGGACAGAGAGAGAGAGATGGAAATGGTATTTGAGAAGGGAATGGTGGACAGACAGAGAGATGGAAATGGTATTTGAGAAGGGAATGATGGACAGAGAGCTGAGAGAGACAAATGTGCTGAGAGAAGGGAATGGTGGACAGATAGCTGAGAGAGACAGAAATGGGCTGAGAGAAGGGAATGGTGGACAGAGAGAGAGAGAAACAGAAATGGGCTGAGGAGAAGGGAAGGTGGACAGAGAGCTGAGAGAGAAACAGAAATGGTCTGAGAGAAGGGAATGGTGGACAGAGAGCTGAGAGAGAAACAGAAATGGTCTGAGAGAAGGGAAGGTGGACAGAGAGCTGAGAGAGATACAAATGGGCTGAGAGAAGGGAATGGTGAACAGAGAGAGAGAGAGTGAGAGACAGAAATGGGCTGAGAGAAGGGAATGGTGAACAGAGTGAGAGAGAGAGAGAAATGGGCTGAGAGAAGGGAATGGTAGACAGAGAGAGAGAGAGAAACAGAAATGGGCTGATAGAAGGGAATGGTGGACAAAGAGCTGAGAGAGACAGAAATTGGCTGAGAGAAGGGAATGGTGGACAGAGAGAGATACAGAAATGGGCTGAGGAGAAGGGAAGGTGTACAGAGAGCTGAGAGAGAAACAGAAATGGGCTGAGAGAAGGGAAGGTGGACAGAGAGCTGAGAGAGATACAAATGGGCTGAGAGAAGGGAATGGTGAACAGAGAGAGAGAGAGAGACAGAAATAGGCTGAGAGAAGGGAATGGTGAACAGAGAGAGAGAGAAAACAGAAATGGGCTGAGAGAAGGGAATGGTGAACAGAGAGAGAGAGAAACAGAAATGGGCTGAGAGAAGGGAATGGTGGACAGAGAGAGAGAGAGAGAGACAGAAATGGGCTGAGAGAAGGGAATGTTGGACAGACAGAGAGAGAGAGAGAGAGAGAGAGAGAGAGAGAGACAGAAATTGGCTGAGAGAAGGGAATGGTGGACAGAGAGAGAGAGATGGAAATGGTATTTGAGAAGGGAATGGTGGACAGACAGAGAGATGGAAATGGTATTTGAGAAGGGAATGATGGACAGAGAGCTGAGAGAGACAAATGTGCTGAGAGAAGGGAATGGTGGACAGATAGCTGAGAGAGACAGAAATGGGCTGAGAGAAGGGAATGGTGGACAGAGAGAGAGAGAAACAGAAATGGGCTGAGGAGAAGGGAAGGTGGACAGAGAGCTGAGAGAGAAACAGAAATGGTCTGAGAGAAGGGAATGGTGGACAGAGAGCTGAGAGAGAAACAGAAATGGTCTGAGAGAAGGGAAGGTGGACAGAGAGCTGAGAGAGATACAAATGGGCTGAGAGAAGGGAATGGTGAACAGAGAGAGAGAGAGTGAGAGACAGAAATGGGCTGAGAGAAGGGAATGGTGGACAGAGAGAGAGAGAGAGAGACAGAAATAGGCTGAGAGAAGGGAATGGTAAACAGAGAGAGAGAGAAACAGAAATGGGCTGAGAGAAGGGAATGGTGAACAGAGAGAGAGAAAGAGAGAGACAGAAATGGGCTGAGAGAAGTTAATGGTGTACAGAAAGAAAGAGAGAAACAGAAATGGGCTGAGAGAAGGGAATGGTGAACAGAGAGAGAGAGAAACAGAAATGGGCTGAGAGAAGGGAAGGTGGACATAGAGCTGAGAGAGATACAAATGGGCTGAGAGAAGGGAATGGTGAACAGAGAGAGAGAGAGAGAGAGAGAGAGAAATGGGCTGAGAGAAGGGAATGGTGGACAGAGAGAGAGACACAGAAATGGGCTGAGAGAAGGGAATGGTGGACAGAGAGAGAGAGAGAGAGAAAGAGAGAGACAGAAATGGGCTGAGAGAAGGGAATGGTGGAAAGACAGAGAGAGAGAGAGAGAGAGAGAGAGAGACAGAAATGGGCTGAGAGAAGGGAATGGTGGACAGAAAGACAAAGAGACAGAAATGGGCTGAGAGAAGGGAATGGTGAACAGAGAGAGAGAGGGAGAGAGAGAGAGACAGAAATGGGCTCAGAGAAGGGAATGGTGGACAGAGAGAGAGATGGAAATGGTATTTGAGAAGGGAATGGTGGACAGACAGAGAGAGACAGAAATGGGCTGAGAGAAGGGAATGGTGGACAGAGAGCTGAGAGAGATAGAAATGGGCTGAGAGAAGGGAATGGTGAACAGAGTGAGAGAGAGAGAGAAATGGGCTGAGAGAAGGGAATGGTAGACAGAGAGAGAGAGAGAAACAGAAATGGGCTGATAGAAGGGAATGGTGGACAAAGAGCTGAGAGAGACAGAAATTGGCTGAGAGAAGGGAATGGTGGACAGAGAGAGAGAGATACAGAAATGTTGTGAGAGAAGGGAATGGTGGACAGAGAGAGAGAGAGAGAGAGAATGAAATGGGCTGAGAGAAGGGAAATGTGGTCAGAGAGAGAGAGAGAGAGACAGAAATGGGCTGAGTGAAGGGAATGGTGGACAGACAGAGAGAGAGAGAAATGGGCTGAGAGAAGGGAATGGTGGACAGAGAGAGAGAGAGAGAGACAGAAATGGTCTGACAGAAGGGAATGGTGGACAGAGAGAAAGAGAGACAGAAATGGGCAGAGAAAAGGTAATGTTGGACAGAGAGAGAGAGAGAGAGAGAGAGAGAGACAGACAGAAATGGGCTGAGAGAAGGGAATGGTGGACACAGAGAGAGAGACAGAAATGGGCTGAGAGAAGGGAATGGTGGACAGACAGAGAGAGAGAGAGAGAGAGAGAGAGAGAGAGAGAGAGAGAGAGAGAGAAAATGGGCTGAGAGAAGGGAATGGTGGACAGAGAGACAAAGAGACAGAAATGGGCTGAGAGAAGGGAATGGTGAACAGAGAGAGAGAGAGAGACAGAAATTGGCTGAGAGAAGAGAATGGTGGACAGAGAGAGAAAGAGACAGAAATGGGCTGAGAGAAGGGAATGGTGAACAGAGAGAGAGAGGGAGAGAGAGAGAGACAGAAATGGGCTGAGAGAAGGGAATGGTGGACAGAGAGCTGAGAGAGATAGAAATGGGCTGAGAGAAGGGAATGGTGAACAGAGTGAGAGAGAGACAGAAATGGGCTGAGAGAAGGGAATGGTGAACAGAGTGAGAGAGAAACAGAAATGGGCTGAGAGAAGGGAATGGTGGACAGAGAGCTGAGAGAGACAGAAATTGGCTGAGAGAAGGGAATGGTGGACAGAGAGAGAGAGAGAGACAGAAATGGGCTGAGAGAAGGGAATGGTGGACAGAGAGCTGAGAGAGATAGAAATTGGCTGAGAGAAGGGAATGGTGGACAGACAGAGAGAGATACAGAAATGGGCTGAGAGAAGGGAATGGTGGACAGAGAGAGAGAGACAGAAATGGGATCAGAGTAGAGAATGGTGGACAGATAGAGAGAGACAGAAATTGGCTGAGAGAAGGGAATGGTGGACAGACAGAGAGAGATACAGAAATGTTGTGAGAGAAGGGAATGGTGGACAGAGAGAGAGAGAGAGAATGAAATGGGCTGAGAGAAGGGAAATGTGGACAGACAGAGAGAGCGAGAGAGAGAGAGAGAGAGAGAGAGAGAGAGAGAGAGAGAGAGAGAGAGACAGAAATGGGCTGAGAGAAGGGAATGGTGGACAGAGAGACAAAGAGACAGAAATGGGCTGAGAGAAGGGAATGGTGGACAGAGAGACAAAGAGACAGAAATGGGCTGAGAGAAGGGAATGGTGTGAACAGAGAGAGAGAGACAGAAATTGGCTGAGAGAAGAGAATGGTGGACAGAGAGAGAAAGAGACAGAAATGGGCTGAGAGAAGGGAATGGTGGACAGAGAGAGAGAGACAGAAATGGGATGAGAGAAGGGAATGGTGGACCGACAGAGAGAGAGACAGAATTGGGCTGAGAGAAGGGAATGGTGGACAGAAAGACAAAGAGACAGAAATGGGCTGAGAGAAGGGAATGGTGAACAGAGAGAGAGAGGGGAGAGAGAGAGAGACAGAAATGGGCTGAGAGAAGGGAATGGTGGACAGAGAGACAAAGAGACAGAAATGGGCTGAGAGAAGGGAATGGTGAACAGAGAGAGAGAGAGACAGAAATTGGCTGAGAGAAGAGAATGGTGGACAGAGAGAGAAAGAGACAGAAATGGGATGAGAGAAGGGAATGGTGGACAGAGAGAGAGACAGAAATGGGATGAGAGAAGGGAAGGTGGACATAGAGCTGAGAGAGACAGAAATTGGCTGAGAGAAGGGAATGGTGGACAGAAAGACAAAGAGACAGAAATGGGCTGAGAGAAGGGAATGGTGAACAGAGAGAGAGAGGAGAGAGAGAGAGACAGAAATGGGCTCAGAGAAGGGAATGGTGGACAGAGAGAGAGATGGAAATGGTATTTGAGAAGGGAATGGTGGACAGACAGAGAGAGAGACAGAAATGGGCTGAGAGAAGGGAATGGTGGACAGAGAGCTGAGAGAGATAGAAATGGGCTGAGAGAAGGGAATGGTGAACAGAGAGAGAGAGAGAGAAAATGGGCTGAGAGAAGGGAATGGTAGACAGAGAGAGAGAAAACAGAAATGGACTATTAGAAGGGAATGGTGGACAAAGAGCTGAGAGAGACAGAAATTGGCTGAGAGAAGGGAATGGTGGACAGAGAGAGAGAGAGAGACAGAAATGGGCTGAGAGAAGGGAATGGTGGACAGAGAGCTGAGAGAGATAGAAATTGGCTGAGAGAAGGGAATGGTGGACAGACAGAGAGAGATACAGAAATGGGCTGAGAGAAGGGAATGGTGGACAGAGAGAGAGAGACAGAAATGGGATCAGAGTAGAGAATGGTGGACAGATAGAGAGAGACAGAAATTGGCTGAGAGAAGGGAATGGTGGACAGACAGAGAGAGATACAGAAATGTTGTGAGAGAAGGGAATGGTGGACAGAGAGAGAGAGAGAGAATGAAATGGGCTGAGAGAAGGGAAATGTGGACAGACAGAGAGAGAGAGAGAGAGAGAGAGAGAGAGAGAGAGACAGAAATGGGCTGAGAGAAGGGAATGGTGGACAGAGAGACAAAGAGACAGAAATGGGCTGAGAGAAGGGAATGGTGAACAGAGAGACAAAGAGACAGAAATGGGCTGAGAGAAGGGAATGGTGAACAGAGAGAGAGAGAGACAGAAATTGGCTGAGAGAAGAGAATGGTGGACAGAGAGAGAAAGAGACAGAAATGGGCTGAGAGAAGGGAATGGTGGACAGAGAGAGAGAGACAGAAATGGGATGAGAGAAGGGAATGGTGGACCGACAGAGAGAGAGACAGAATTGGGCTGAGAGAAGGGAATGGTGGACAGAAAGACAAAGAGACAGAAATGGGCTGAGAGAAGGGAATGGTGAACAGAGAGAGAGAGGGAAAGAGAGAGAGACAGAAATGGGCCGAGAGAAGGGAATGGTGGACAGAGAGAGAGATGGAAATGGTATTTGAGAAGGGAATGGTGGACAGACAGAGAGAGAGACAGAAATGGGCTGAGAGAAGGGAATGGTGGACAGAGAGCTGAGAGAGATAGAAATGGGCTGAGAGAAGGGAATGGTGAACATAGTGAGGGAAAGAGAGAAATGGGCTGAGAGAAGGGAATGGTAGACAGAGAGAGAGAGAAACAGAAATGGGCTGAGAGAAGGGA
The DNA here is from genome assembly GCF_036934945.1 of Oncorhynchus masou masou. Lineage (NCBI taxonomy): Eukaryota > Metazoa > Chordata > Actinopteri > Salmoniformes > Salmonidae > Oncorhynchus > Oncorhynchus masou. The sequence goes on along the minus strand of NC_088218.1, from coordinate 11,603,885 downwards.
ATGGTGGACAAAGAGCTGAGAGAGACAGAAATTGGCTGAGAGAAGGGAATGGTAGACACAGAGAGAGAGAAACAGAAATGGGCTGAGAGAAGGGAATGGTGGACAGAGAGCTGAGAGAGATAGAAATTGGCTGAGAGAAGGGAATGGTGGACAGACAGAGAGAAATACAGAAATGGGCTGAGAGAAGGGAATGGTGGACAGAGAGAGAGAGACAGAGAGAAATGGTCTGAGAGAAGGGAATGGTGAACAGAGAGAGAGAGACAGAGAGAAATAGTCTGAGAGAAGGGAATGGTGGACAGAGAGAGAGAGAGACAGAAATGTTGTGAGAGAAGGGAAATGTGGTCAGAGAGAGAGAGAGACAGAAATGGGCTGAGTGAAGGGAATGGTGGACAGACAGAGAGAGAGAGAAATGGGCTGAGAGAAGGGAATGGTGGACAGAGAGAGAGAGAGAGAGACAGAAATGGTCTGACAGAAGGGAATGGTGGACAGAGAGAAAGAGAGACAGAAATGGGCCGAGAAAAGGTAATGGTGGACAGAGAGAGAGAGAGAGAGAGAGACAGACATAAATGGGCTGAGAGAAGGGAATGGTGGACAAAGAGAGAGAGAGACAGAAATGGGCTGAGAGAAGGGAATAGTGGACAGACAGAGAGAGAGAGAGAGAGAGAGAGAGAGACAGAAATGGGCTGAGAGAAGGGAATGGTGAACAGAGAGAGAGAGAGACAGAAATTGGCTGAGAGAAGAGAATGGTGGACAGAGAGAGAGAGACAGAAATGGGATGAGAGAAGGGAATGGTGGACCGACAGAGAGAGAGACAGAATTGGGCTGAGAGAAGGGAATGGTGGACAGAGAGACAAAGAGACAGAAATGGGCTGAGAGAAGGGAATGGTGAACAGAGAGAGAGAGACAGAATTGGGCTGAGAGAAGGGAATGGTGGACAGAGAGACAAAGAGACAGAAATGGGCTGAGAGAAGGGAATGGTGAACAGAGAGAGAGAGGGAGAGAGAGAGAGACAGAAATGGGCTGAGAGAAGGGAATGGTGGACAGAGAGAGAAATGGAAATGGTATTTGAGAAGGGAATGGTGGACAGACAGAGAGAGAGACAGAAATGGGCTGAGAGAAGGGAATGGTGGACAGAGAGCTGAGAGAGATAGAAATTGGCTGAGAGATAGGAATGGTGGACAGACAGAGAGAAATACAGAAATGGGCTGAGAGAAGGGAATGGTGGACAGAGAGAGAGAGACAGAGAGAAATGGTCTGAGAGAAGGGAATGGTGGACAGAGAGAGAGACAGAGAAAATGGTCTGAGAGAAGGGAATGGTGGACAGAGAGAGAGAGAGACAGAAATGGGATCAGAGAAGAGAATGGTGGACAGGTAGAGAGAGACAGAAATGGGCTGAGAGAAGGGAATGGTGGACAGAGAGCTGAGAGAGATAGAAATTGGCTGAGAGAAGGGAATGGTAGACACAGAGGGAAAGAAACAGAAATGGGCTGAGAGAAGGGAATGGTGGACAGAGAGCTGAGAGAGATAGAAATTGGCTGAGAGAAGGGAATGGTGGACAGACAGAGAGAAATACAGAAATGGGCTGAGAGAAGGGAATGGTGGACAGAGAGAGAGAGACAGAAATGGGATCAGAGTAGAGAATGGTGAACAGAGAGAGAGAGACAGAGAGAAATGGTCTGAGAGAAGGGAATGGTGGACAGAGAGAGAGAGAGACAGAAATGGGATCAGAGAAGAGAATGGTGGACAGGTAGAGAGAGACAGAAATTGGCTGAGAGAAGGGAATGGTGGACAGACAGAGAGAGATACAGAAATGTTGTGAGAGAAGGGAATGGTGGACAGAGAGAGAGAGAGAATGAAATGGGCTGAGAGAAGGGAAATGTGGTCAGAGAGAGAGAGAGACAGAAATGGGCTGAGTGAAGGGAATGGTGGACAGAGAGAGAGAGGGAGAGAGAGAGAGACAGAAATGGGCTGAGAGAAGGGAATGGTGAACAGAGAGAGAGAGGGAGAGAGAGAGAGACAGAAATGGGCTGAGAGAAGGGAATGGTGGACACAGAGAGAGAGAGAGACAGAAATGGGCTGAGAGAAGGGAATGGTGAACAGAGAGAGAGAGGGAGAGAGAGAGAGACAGAAATGGGCTGAGAGAAGGGAATGGTGGACACAGAGAGAGAGAGAGACAGAAATGGGCTGAGAGAAGGGAATAGTGGACAGACAGAGAGAGAGAGAGAGAGAGAGAGAGAGAGAGAGAGAGAGAGAGAGACAGAAATGGGCTGAGAGAAGGGAATGGTGGACAGAGAGACAAAGATACAGAAATGGGCTGAGAGAAGGGAATGGTGAACAGAGAGAGAGAGAGACAGAAATTGGCTGAGAGAAGAGAATGGTGGACAGAGAGAGAAAGAGACAGAAATGGGCTGAGAGAAGGGAATGGTGGACAGAGAGAGAGAGACAGAAATGGGATGAGAGAAGGGAATGGTGGACCGACAGAGAGAGAGACAGAATTGGGCTGAGAGAAGGGAATGGTGGACAGAGAGACAAAGAGACAGAAATGGGCTGAGAGAAGGGAATGGTGAACAGAGAGAGAGATGGAAATGGTATTTGAGAAGGGAATGGTGGACAGACAGAGAGAGAGACAGAAATGGGCTGAGAGAAGGGAATGGTGGACAGAGAGCTGAGAGAGAGAGAGAGAGAGAGAGAGAGAGAGAGAGAGAGAGAGAAATGGGCTGAGAGAAGGGAATGGTGGACAGAGAGAGAGAGATGGAAATGGGATGAGAGAAGGGAATGGTGGACAGACAGAGAGAGAGACAGAAATGGGCTGAGAGAAGGGAATGGTGGACAGAGAGCTGAGAGAGACAGAAATGGTCTGAGAGAAAGGAATGGTGGATGGAGTGAGAGAGAGAGAGAAATGGGCTGAGAGAAGGGAATGGTGAACAGAGAGGGAGAAAGAGAGAGACAGAAATGGGCTGAGAGAAGTTAATGGTGGACAGAGAGAAAGAGAGACACAAATGGGCTGAGAGAAGGGAATGGTGGACAAAGAGCTGAGAGAGACAGAAATGGGCTGAGAGAAGGGAATGGTGGACAGAGAGAGAGAGAGACAGAAATGGGCTGAGAGAAGGGAATGATGGACAGAGAGCTGAGAGAGATAGAAATTGGCTGAGAGAGGGGAATGTTGGACAGAGAGAGAGAAACAGAAATGGGCTGAGAGAAGGGAATGGTGAACAGAGAGAGAGAGAAACAGAAATGGGCTGAGAGAAGGGAATGGTGAACAGAGAGAGAGAAAGAGAGACAGAAATGGGCTGAGAGAAGTTAATGGTGTACAGAAAGAAAGAGAGAAACAGAAATGGGCTGAGAGAAGGGAATGGTGAACAGAGAGAGAGAGAAACAGAAATGGGCTGAGAGAAGGGAATGTGGACATAGAGCTGAGAGAGATACAAATGGGCTGAGAGAAGGGAATGGTGAACAGAGAGAGAGAGAGAGACAGAAATGGGCTGAGAGAAGGGAATGGTGGACAGAAAGAAAGAGAGAAACAGAAATGGGCTGAGAGAAGGGAATGGTGAACAGAGAGAGAGAGAAACAGAAATGGGCTGAGAGAAGGGAATGGTGGACAGAGAGAGAGATGGAGATGGTATTTGAGAAGGGAATGATGGACAGACAGAGAGAGAGACAGAAATGGGCTGAGAGAAGGGAATGGTGGACAGAGAGCTGAGAGAGATAGAAATGGGCTGAGAGAAGGGAATGGTGGACAGAAAGCTGAGAGAGACATAAATGTGCTGAGAGAAGGGAATGGTGGAAAGAGAGAGAGAAACAGAAATGGGCTGAGGAGAAGGAAATGGTGGAAAGAGAGAGAGAGAAACAGAAATGGGCTGAGGAGAAGGGAAGGTGTACAGAGAGCTGAGAGAGAAACAGAAATGGGCTGAGAGAAGGGAAGGTGGACAGAGAGCTGAGAGCGATACAAATGGGCTGAGAGAAGGGAATGGTGAACAGAGAGAGAGAGAGAGACAGAAATAGGCTGAGAGAAGGGAATGGTGAACAGAGAGAGAGAGAGAAACAGAAATGGGCTGAGAGAAGGGAATGGTGAACAGAGAGAGAGAGAAACAGAAATGGGCTGAGAGAAGGGAATGGTGGACAGAGAGAGAGAGAGAGAGACAGAAATGGGCTGAGAGAAGGGAATGTTGGACAGACAGAGAGAGAGAGAGAGAGAGAGAGACAGAAATTGGCTGAGAGAAGGGAATGGTGGACAGAGAGAGAGAGATGGAAATGGTATTTGAGAAGGGAATGGTGGACAGACAGAGAGATGGAAATGGTATTTGAGAAGGGAATGATGGACAGAGAGCTGAGAGAGACAAATGTGCTGAGAGAAGGGAATGGTGGACAGATAGCTGAGAGAGACAGAAATGGGCTGAGAGAAGGGAATGGTGGACAGAGAGAGAGAGAAACAGAAATGGGCTGAGGAGAAGGGAAGGTGGACAGAGAGCTGAGAGAGAAACAGAAATGGTCTGAGAGAAGGGAATGGTGGACAGAGAGCTGAGAGAGAAACAGAAATGGTCTGAGAGAAGGGAAGGTGGACAGAGAGCTGAGAGAGATACAAATGGGCTGAGAGAAGGGAATGGTGAACAGAGAGAGAGAGAGTGAGAGACAGAAATGGGCTGAGAGAAGGGAATGGTGGACAGAGAGAGAGAGAGAGACAGAAATAGGCTGAGAGAAGGGAATGGTGAACAGAGAGAGAGAGAAACAGAAATGGGCTGAGAGAAGGGAATGGTGAACAGAGAGAGAGAAAGAGAGAGACAGAAATGGGCTGAGAGAAGTTAATGGTGTACAGAAAGAAAGAGAGAAACAGAAATGGGCTGAGAGAAGGGAATGGTGAACAGAGAGAGAGAGAAACAGAAATGGGCTGAGAGAAGGGAAGGTGGACATAGAGCTGAGAGAGATACAAATGGGCTGAGAGAAGGGAATGGTGAACAGAGAGAGAGAGAGAGAGAGAGAGACAGAAATGGGCTGAGAGAAGGGAATGGTGGACAGAGAGAGAGAGACACAGAAATGGGCTGAGAGAAGGGAATGGTGGACACAGAGAGAGAGAGAGAGAGAGAAAGAGAGAGACAGAAATGGGCTGAGAGAAGGGAATGGTGGAAAGACAGAGAGAGAGAGAGAGAGAGAGAGAGAGAGACAGAAATGGGCTGAGAGAAGGGAATGGTGGACAGAGAGAGAGATGGAAATGGTATTTGAGAAGGGAATGATGGACAGACAGAGAGAGAGACAGAAATGGGCTGAGAGAAGGGAATGGTGGACAGAGAGCTGAGAGATATAGAAATGGGCTGAGAGAAGGGAATGGTGGACAGAAAGCTGAGAGAGACATAAATGTGCTGAGAGAAGGGAATGGTGGACAGAGAGAA